>NC_046160.1:127208951-127431451 GCF_011064425.1 Rattus rattus | reverse complement strand
TGGGGAATGAAGAAAACCGTCTTCATCTTCCTTGAATATTTTTGGTTTGCAATCTATTCGTCAGATATTAGAACAGCAACATCTGGTCTCTGAGTTCCATTTGATTTTCAGAATACCTCCTCCATCCTTCCACTCTAAGGTGGTGTCTACAGTTCATGATAGGGTGTGCTTTTTGAAGGGAAGAAGGAGGAAGTGGAGGAGGAGGAGGAGGAGGAGGAGGAGGAGGAGGAGGAGAGGAGGAGGAAGGGAAGGAAGAAGAAAGGATTAAAAAAAAGAAACTTGTTTCGCAGTCAAATCTCTAACCTTTTATTGGGGGAATTGGAACTCTAACATCTAGAGTTTTCATTGAAAGATATGCACCAATTTATGTCATTTAAATTTTTTCAGTGTTTTCTTAAACCTCTTTGATCAGTTGTCTTGGGACCATGGCCTATTTGGTGTGTTTACCCTTCTTTTAGTGTTCAAGTATCCCTTCCATTTTCCTCTGTAGAGCTGAGAGCAGGTTTGGTGCTCATAAATTCCTTGTCTTGAGGGATTTCTTTTCCTGTCCTGTTCTTCTGGGGTTCTGTAGGCTTCTTGTACATATAGAGAAGAGCTTGTTCTCTAGATTTGAGAATGTTTTCAAAGATTTTATTGAAAATATTTTCTGTGTCTTTGGTGTGGGTTCCTGCTTCTTCTTGCCCATGATTACAAGATTTGGTCTTTTGTGATGTCCCAAAGTTGTTCCGTGATCTGCTCCTCTTTTTTTTTTTTTTTTTATTATTAACTTGAATATTTTTATATACATTTCGAGTGTTATTCCTTTCCCAGTTTCCGGCAAACATCCCCTTCCCCCCCCCTTCCTTATGGGTGTTCCCTCCCTCACCCCTCCCCCATTGCCGCCTTTCCCCAAAAGTATAGTTCACTGGGGGTTCAGTCTTAGCAGGACCCAGGGCTTCCCTTCCACTGGTGCTCTTACTAGGATATTCATTGCTACCTATGAGGTCAGAGTCCAGGGTCAGTCCATGTATAGTCTTTTAGGTAGTGGCTTTGTCCCTGGAAGCTCTGGTTGCTTGGCATTGTTGTACATATGGGGTCCAAGCCCTTCAAGCTCTTCCAGTTCTTTTCTCTGATTCCTTCAACGGGGTCCTATTCTCAGTTCAGTGGTTTGCTGCTGGCATTCGCCTCTGTATTTGCTGTATTCTGGCTGTGTCTCTCAGGATCGACCTACATCCGCCCTGTTGGTCTGCACTTCTTTGCTTCATCCATCTTGTCTAATTGGGTGGCTGTATATGTGGGCCACATGGGGCAGGCTCTGAATGGGTGTTCCTTCAGTCTCTGTTTTAATCTTTTGCCTCTCTTCCCCTGCCAAGGGTATTCTTGTTCCCCTTTAAAGAAGGAGTGAAGCATTCACATTTTGATCATCCGTCTTGAGTTTCATTTGTTCTAGGCATCTAGGGTATTCACATTTGGGCTAATAGCCACTTATCAATGAGTGCATACCATGTATGTCTTTCTGTGATTGGGTTAGCTCACTCAGGATGATATTTTCCAGTTCCAACCATTTGCCTACGAATTTCATAAAGTCGTTATTTTTGATAGCTGAGTAATATTCCATTGTGTAGATGTACCACATTTTCTGTATCCATTCCTCTGTTGAAGGGCATCTGGGTTCTTTCCAGCTTCTGGCTATTATAAATAAGGCTGCGATGAACATAGTGAGCACGATCTTTTTTATATGTTAGGGCATCTTTTGGGTATATGCCCAAGAGAGGTATAGCTGGATCCTCAGGCAGTTCAATGTCCAATTTTCTGAGGAACCTCCAGACTGATTTCCAGAATGGTTGTACCAGTCTGCAACCCCACCAACAATGGAGGAGTGTTCCTCTTTCTCCACATCCTCGCCAGCATTTGCTGTCACCTGAGTTTTTGATCTTAGCCATTCTCACTGGTGTGAGGTGAAATCTCAGGGTTGTTTTGATTTGCATTTCCCTGATGACTAAAGATGTTGAACATTTCTTTAGGTGTTTCTCAGCCATTCGGCATTCCTCAGCTGTGAATTCTTTGTTTAGCTCTGAACCCCATTTTTTAATAGGGTTATTTGTCTCCCTGCAGTCTCACTTCTTGAGTTCTTTGTATATTTTGGATATAAGGCCTCTATCTGTTGTAGGATTGGTAAAGATCTTTTCCCAATCTGTTGGTTGCCGTTTTGTCCTAACCACAGTGTCCTTTGCCTTACAGAAGCTTTGCAGTTTTATGAGATCCCATTTGTTGATTCTTGATCTTAGAGCATAAGCCATTGGTGTTTCGTTTAGGAAATTTTTTCCAGTGCCCATGTGTTCCAGATGCTTCCCTAGTTTTTCTTCTATTAGTTTGAGTGTGTCTGGTTTGATGTGGAGGTCCTTGATCCACTTGGACTTAAGCTTTGTACAGGGTGATAAGCATGGATCGATCTGCATTCTTCACATGTTGACCTCCAGTTGAACCAGCACCATTTGCTGAAAAATGCTATCTTTTTTCCATTGGATGGTTTTTGGCTCAAAATCAAGTGACCATAGGTGTGGGGTTCATTTCTGGTCTTCAATTCTATTCCATTGGTCTATCTGTCTGTCTCTGTACCAATACCATGCAGTTTTTATCACTATTGCTCTGTATTACTGCTTGAGTTCAGGATAGTGATTCCCCTGAAGTCCTTTTTATTGTTGAGGATAGTTTTAGCTATCCTGGGTTTTTTGTTATTCCAGATGAATTTGCAAATTGTTCTGTCTAACTCTTTGAAGAATTGGATTGGTATTTTGATGGGGATTGCATTGAATCTGTAGATCGCTTTTTGGTAAAATGGCCATTTTACTATATTAATCCTGCCAATCCATGAGCATGGGAGATCTTTCCATCTTCTGAGGTCTTTCTTTTTCAATTTCTTCTTCAGAGTCTTGAAGTTCTTGTTGTACAAATCTTTTACTTGCTTGGTTAAAGTCACAATCGAGGTACTTTATATTATTTGGGTCTATTATGAAGGGTGTCATTTCCCCTTTTTTCTCGCTTGTTTCTTTTGTGTAGAGGAAGGCTACTGATTTATTTGAGTTAATTTTATACCCAGCCACTTTTGCTGAAGTTGTTTATCAGCTTTAGTAGTTCTCTGGTGGAACTTTTTTTTGGGATCACTTAAATATACTATCATATCATCTGCAAATAGTGATATTTTGACTTCTTCTTTTTCCGATCTGTATCCCTTGACCTCCTTTTTGTTGTCTGATTGTCTGGCTAGAACTTCCAGAACTATATTGAATAAGTAGGGAGAGGGGCAGCCTTGTCTAGTCCCTGATTTTAGTGGGATTGCTTCAAGTTTCTCTCCATTTAGTTTAATGTTAGCTACTGGTTTGCTGTATATGGCTTTTTACTATGTTTAGGTATGGGCCTTGAATTCCTATTCTTTCCAGGACTTTTTATCATGAAGGGGTGTTGAATTTTGTCAAATGCTTTCTCAGCATCTAATGAAATGATCATGTGGTTTTTGTTCTTTCAGTTTGTTTATATAATGGATCACCTTGATGGTTTTCTGTGCTCCTCTTTCTTAAAGTTCATCATCAACCTTTCCTGAATAACGCTCACCTTGTCATCAAGTCTCGACACTCCCTTTGCACACAACGTTGTGTTGATGGGGATTTCCCCTGAGCTTTGAGTGTGGCTTCACTGGGTTTTTAATTTCAAACCTCATTTCGGCTTGTTTTTTTCCCTTCAGCAAGTTTATCTCTGTATTGAATTCTATTCTCACATTTTGGATTGACTTCCTCATTTCATTCAGATCTGTCTGTTTGTTCCATTTTGGAGTGCATTCATATTTTCCTTGAGTTACTCGAGAATAGTTATAAATATTCTTTGTAACTTCTTTGTCTCACTGGGAGCCATCCGCAGGGGAACGGATGCTCTTTGGAGAAGACAAGCTATCTTGACTTTTTTTTTTTTAAAGTTGTTTTTGTTTCTCCGTGCTAGGACTTGCATACGTGGAGTCAGTTAGTTGTTTGTGTTTTTCTTTCTCGCCTTCGAATGTTATTTTTATATTCATGTCTCCTTTCTTCTTTCAGAGGGGCACATTTACAACATTCGAGGTAGAATTAAAATGTTGTAGTTCGTTCCCTCCCTGTACCCATGGAGTCTCCTGTGTCTGTGAGCCTTACTCTTGGCCTTCTTTATCATCCTCCCTAAAGCCTCTCACCTGTGGGCCTTCCCCTCAGGGCCTACTCCCCTGGCCTGCAAACTTCTGTCTCCATGAGTTGAGGAACTCTGCAGCTGTGACTCTGTAGTCCTGTGTCCATCCTGGGTCTTGAGCTTCTCCTGCTATAGCAGAGGTTTTCAGAACTAGCTGAACACCTCCCGGTCTTAACCTGGATCAGATACAGGCTCCACCTTAGAACCACAGTTTCTGCTCTCTCACCTGATGTTGGAGGAAGCCTTACAGAGACCTCCTGAGCTGTGGGAAAGAACGTTTCCTTTCCTTTCTGGGCCTTGTATGCAGGATGCTGCCTGGCCTCTGGCTAGGGTGAACCTCCAGTTCCGTGCTTCTGTTATACTCATTTCGGTACACATATCGCATGGCTGGTGCCTGGCTCGACATCGTGTTCTAGAACTGAGAAGGAGCTTTGGAACCTGAGTGTTCTTTTTATAGCCTAGCAGACCTCACTGAACACTCTAGGGGGAGGGGAGCCAGTGTGAGACCCACTGGAGTCGGAGCAGGGCTGGAGTGGACAGGCCCAGGGCTCTCTGTCCATTGATCTCCTACCAGTGAACCTCCCTGGGCACTGTATGCATGGGCTCCTGTGTGGCCTTGACTGCAGGCCCTACAAGCATTCCTGAAAACGACGGTTGTGATTTTAGTGAGAATTGTCCTCCACAGACTTAGGCATTTAAACCCTTGGTCCCTGGAGGGTGGCACTGTTTGGAGGTTTACGAGATAGCATTTTGTGAGAGGAAGAACATCCCAGAGAATACACAATCTCACTTTATTCCCAGCCTTCGCTCAGCTTCATGCTTTGTTGAAGTGATCTGTCCACTGCTTGCTTCTGCCACCACTCCCTCTGCCAACATGTAGTCTAACCTGCTGGGACCAGAAGCCTAAATAAACTCTTCCTTCCATGCGTTGCCTCTGTCATGGGGTTTTTGTCACAGCAGCAGAACAGAAACTAATACAAGAGACAGGAGGCCAGTCTTCTCTGTCTCCAACGTCCTGGAAACTTCCCCACCCACAAACACACACACCCCACCTACACACACACACCACACACACACACACACACACACACACACACACACACACACACACCACACACCACACACACACACACACACACACCACACACACACACACACCACACACACACACACACACACCACACACACACACCACCACACCACACACACACACACACCACACACACACACACACACACACAACCACAACCAAACACACACACACACACCCACACCACAACAAACACACACACCCACACACACACACACACCCACACACACACACACACACACACACACACACCCAAACACCCAGACAGACACAGACAGACAGACACACACCACACACCACACACACACACACACACACCCGCATACACACCACCCCCCACACACACACACACCACACGCACACCACACACACACCACACACACACATCTGCGTGCACACCACACACCACACACACACACACACACACATACACACACACACACACACACCACACACACACACACACACACACACACACACACACACACACACCCCTTACCCTTTTCCTTTCTCTATTCAGTTTTAACCTGACCAGGGCTGTTTGATCCAGCTCACTCTGTGCAGTCCTTCTGCCTCCCCTCCTGCGCTCTGCTCTATTCTACAGAACTTGACCTCTGTGACCCCCTTCTTATGCCCATGCTCCAGCCTGAGCTCCAGCATAGCCATCCCTTCCCCTCAGCTAAATTTGCTTCCTTGAGTCCCTCCCTTTGGTTCTCCCATCCCTCTGGATTCTGTTTTGCCTCCTGTGGACAGCCCCACTGACAGACAGTTGGCATTCAAAACGAAAGGTACTGCATAAACACCCCCTACACACCCACTCCAGCAGCGAGGCCCTTCCCTGAGTCCCCCTGCCTCTGAGCAGCTTTTCCAACAAACACCCTCACAAGCTCATGTTTGAGAAAGTCAACAACTGTGAAGGCAAAGCAGGCCTGTCACTCTCTTCATAGCTCAGATCTCCTTCTGATCAGCCTCCCTTCCTCAGACGGCTCTGAGAGAGCTTAGCAAATATTCACCCGGTACCTGCCATCGGCTGGCATTTTGCTTCATTGTGACTGTGATTTCCCAGGAGGCCGTGCTGCAGTCCCTTGTGGGGTTTGAAGGTTGCTTGGAGCCTTACTTCCTTTTTCTCTTTCTCAGGAAAAGGACTCCTGAGAAGGCAGCCTGGGTGTCGCCTCCCTGCTTCAGCCTGCCACACCACTGTGATGCTGTTAAACAGAAGGCCCGGCCTTTGGAGGCTCAGGGGAGATGATCACTGGAGCCCAAGGAGTTAGAGGGCAGCCTGGCTGCTGTGATGTCCCATCTCAGTTACCGTAATAACAGCAGAGAAGCAACAGGTCCCCATAAGCAGACTTCAGGGCTGCACCCCTGCACCCTAGAATCCGGTGGCCAAGGAGTGGGGTACAGCAAACATCTGAGAAAAGCTGACTGCCCTGTGTCTCTGTTTCCTCTGTTGTTGAGAGTCCAGCATCAACAGCTTACTGGACAGTCGTTTCTCTTTGCAGAGACACATGCACAGATGCTCTCCCAAGGAGATCTTTCTGGTTACCCTACGATGGTTTATCTTACCGGAGGACATGTTTTCATGGAGATGAACTACATTTTTCCCGGCTGCACAATGCTTTATTATATGGACACTTTATTTTGAGCATTGGGTCCTCTGCTGAATTTTGGTGTTTTTGTTTTTGTTTTTCCTCTGTCCCAAAAGTGTCGCATCGAACATTCATAGCCCGTGAACCCTCACACAAACGCTCCAGTATTGTTTCTGTGGGAGGCGGCTGTGTTAGGTCTCTGCTGCTATAATAAGGCATCCTGACAAGAAGCAAGTTAGGGAAGGGTGTTTTTGCTTTTTGTTGTTTTGCTTTTTGGATCACAGTCTCTGAGGGGACACAGACCATGGCAGGAGGAGCACGGTGGCAGGAACCTGAGGTCACCCCGACACTCAGAGAACTGCTCATCATGTCCCTTCCCCAGCAAGGAAGCAGAGAGAATGAGGACAGGAAGAGAGGCCACGCTCTAAGACCCCAAAGCCTTTCCAGTGACAGACCTCCCCCAGTACAGCTACATCTCCTGCAGGCTCCCCAACCTTTCTAAGAAGTACCACAGACTGGATGCCAAGTGTTCACTGTAGACCACTTTTATTCAAACCAAAAGAGCGTCCTTAACGGTATCCTGGCTCACGTAAGGAACGTGCTTAGTTGAAAAATGCCTTTGTGGGCCAGTGAGATGGCTCAGGGGCTAAAGGTATTGCCTGGTAATCTGAATTTGATCTTTGGGACTCAAAAGATAGAAGGGAAAGAGTCAACTATAAAAGGTTATCTTCTGATCTCTACAAGTATATGTACACAGAGAGAAAGAGAGAGAGACAGAGACAGAGACAGACAGAGACAGACAGAGAGACAGAGAGACAGAGGGAGACAGAGAGACAGAGGGAGACAGAGACGAGACAGACAGACAGACAGAGACAGACAGAGAGACAGACAGAGACACGCAGAGAGACAGACAGAGACAGACAGAGACAGAGACAGAGGGAGACAGAGAGACAGAGACAGACAGAGACAGACAGAGAGACAGAGAGACAGACAGAGGCAGACAGAGACAGAGAGACAGAGACAGAGAGAGAGACAGAGACAGAAAGACAGAGACAGAAAGACAGAGAGAGACAGAGACAGAGAGAGACAGAGACAGAAAGACAGAGCCAGAGAGACAGAGGCAGAGACAGAGACAGGGACAGGGCAGGCATGTGAATAAGTAAATACATCTAGGGCTATCAAGTTACCTTTCACATGGCCTTTTAATCAGCCTTCGATAGCAAGGCTACAGTGATCTTTGTAAAGTGAATTTGATCACTATAAACATTCAATAGCTGGATCCCAAGAGGTATTAGTAAGAATTGGATGTGTGTGTATGTATGTGTGTGTGTGTGTGGAGGGCAATTCTTAGGTGCCAGATCCAGACACAGGAGTTGCTATGGTGGCCTGACTGACAGCTGCCTGCTTGCCCATCCCAGGAAGCCCTACTCACTTCTCACCCCAGCTTGCCTGCTGTGGCTCCTCGGGGACTCTGGCTACAGTCCATGGATCTGGGGAGCGGCCTCTGCCTCAGCCCTCTGGACACAGCAGTGGGTCTCAGGGCGGCCTTCTCTGCTGATGTTATTAGAGGCACAGCCCCCGCAGGGGAACAAATTGCTTGCAGGGCCTGGCGGGAAGATCCAATTTTCACCCGGGGAAAGGACAGGGTGGAGGGAGATATTGTCTCTGACTTGCCAAGTGCTACTTCTGGCCTAGTTGTGTCCCTGCCAAGCAGAGCAGGGCTGTCAGGACCTGTGGGCCTAGCCTGGGTCAGCTAGCGTTCCTGTTTCCATTGCTGGGGTACACGCACTGCAACTTTCTATATGGCTGTTTTCCTCTGAAAAGGAAGGGGCCACATGACTGAGTAGGCCAGCCTCTCACCCTGGACCCCGACCAACATTTGCATATAGATCTGTCCCACCGAACTGACATGTTTGCTCTGTGCTGGGCAGTGGGCTAGTGCAGGGACTCATGCAGGAGGCTGGTCTTGAGGGGTCAAGTCTGTCAAGGCATCTCCATAAGAAGGGGCTTCTCCAGAGCATGAGGGCCTAGCAGAGTTCAAGCAGTTATGGGGCTCTGGGAAAGGTCATCTTGCCCCTAACACAGGCTGTCACTTGCTCATCCAAAATCGGTGATGGTCAGAGTTTCAGGCCCCAGCTCCACATATGCTCAAATCCCTTATAAATGTGATACTGTTTTTCAAGTAGGAGATAATAGTTGGAAAATTACCAAGTGACCACTCAAGGCCCAGACTGAGCTGTGAAGCCCCGGCCATGAGACTTGCTGGTGTGGGCATGGACGTTCACAGGGATGCTGCCTGTTTGCAGTTCTGAGCCAGGCAGAGTGGGTGGGGCTGTCTGCTGTCATGAAAGGAGGAGCGGTGGGTGTTCAGGGTCTGGGAAGGGAGACTTCTTTGGTTTTGCTCTGTGGAATCTGCGTCCTGGGACTTGGAGGTTTGGTCTCTCTCCCCTTTGAGAGGGAAGAGTCATCTTCCATTTGAGTGTTTGGGCTTTCCTACTCTAAAGAATGGAGCCCCCATGGTGTGTAACAATTTACCTAGCATAGGAATAAGGTCCACAGAGACACCTCCCTTAAGAGGGATTGATTTCAGTACATGGTTTTGGAGTAACTCGCAGTCCCTAGGTTCTGTTGATTGGCTTAGAAATCAGAGCATCGTGGCATCAGGTGTATGTGGGGGACCGCTTACACCTCATGGTGGCCAGGAAGCAGAACAGTAGGGAGACACTCCCCAAGTGACATAGTTTTTCAAACTAGGCTGCCCCTTCCACAAGTCCACGACCTCCAACTTTTGATGGCTGGTTCAAATTAGAATCCATCGATGGAGTCAATTATTCCTGAGGTCTGAGCTCTCGGAAGCTGATCTATTCTGGGAAAACCCTCCTGCATCACCCAGAGATGGGCTTCGCTGACATCTAGGCATCTTTGGTCCAGTCTAGTTGGTCCATCAAGTCACCATCTAGTTTGTCCTGGGCCCCTGAACAGTGGACAGGGTGGACACTTAAGTTTCTCTCTGTGTGTCTTTGTCTCTCCCTCTCTGTGTCTCTGTCTCTGTCTGACCCTGTACCCTCTCTCTCTTCCCCTCCCTTCATATATACGTGTGTCTCTCTGACTCTGCATCTTCTGTCTCTGTCTCCTCTCTCTTCCCTCTCTCTCTCCCTCCCTCCTTTCCTTTCTATGTATGTGTGTCTCTCTATCTGTCTCTTTTTCTGTCTCTCCCTCTTAGCAGAAGGAAGAGAAAGTTTGATATCCTTCACAGAGCTGTCCCCAAGAGCCTCAGTTTCCCCAGATGAAAGACATCAGCACAGACTCCATGTTCCCCCTCACGTTGATTTTTTTTTTTCCGTGCGTTTCCGATTTGGCCCTTGAGCTGTAGCAGACATGTGACGCCCAGTTCTATTTTGAGACGCCTCCTTCCCCTGGTGAGTACAATTTTCAAACCCCTCTTCCATCATACTTTTTATTTAATAATACAGCTTCTCGAAGTAGCCTTCTATTTTTACTTTTCCTGTGGCAAGATAATCTCTAACCTTTTTCTCACCACCCAAGTCAATTTCCTTTGTTAATTTCCAAGCTTCTCCCTCCTATGGGGGCCTCACCTCTTGTTACTTAATTGATTTTTCTATCACATAATTCTGTGATTTCATCAATAAGCAATTTTAGGGCCGTTGTCAATTTCTATTTTTTATTCCATTTGGCGCGCTCGGTGGCCACTGCTCGGATTAGAAACGAGATGAGGTTTCATTATCTCTTAGATGCCAATTCTCCCTCTGGAACCTTTCACCACGGCCAGAACATTTCTGAACTTTTTATATTCCCTTCTAATTAATTATTCTCCATTCTTATTCACTTGCCTGACTTCAATCTTGTGAGTTAAGGGTGTAAATTAACACCTGCCTCCTGGGCCAAGTGTTAGGAGACTTCTGCAGGTGGACTCGCTCTCTCAAGCAGTGGCCCCTCCTGGGGAAAGGGTGGCACCCCGGGGCCATCTTATTCACATCGACTGGGAGTTTTCCAGTGCCTGACTTTCCTGTCATCCTTGTGCTCAGTGGGACTGGAGACCATCTCTAATTGCTGCTCCCTGTGCACTTTCACTCTGTTTAAGGAGCCATGGTGGGGCTGGGAAAATGGCTAAATGAGTAAAGTGCTTGCTCTGTGAGCATTGGGATAAGCACCCACGTAAAGGCCAGATGGGACAGTGCGTGTCTGGGAGGCCAGAGGGCACAGGGGAGGTGGAAACAATCAGATTCAGACTCCCAGAGCTTGCTGGCCAGACACTGGAACTGGAGAAATCTAGACTCAATGAGAGACCCTCTCTCAAAAGATAAGATAGAAGATGCCCAGAATGATGGCTCAGTGGTTAGGAAGGCTTACTACTACCGCAGAGGACCTGGGCTCTGCTGCCAGCACCCACATGGTGGCTCATAACTATTTATAGCTCCAGTTGCAGGGGTTCCGACACCATCTTCTGACCTCCAGAGGCACAGGCACGCATGTGGAACACAGACATACATGTGGGCAAAGTGCTTATACACATAAAAGAACAAATCTTTAAAAATCAATAAAGGAAGATAGCAGATGTTGACCTCTGACTTCCACATGCATGTATATGCAGAGGCCTCAGCACATATGAACATGTAACACACCACAGAGAGAGAGGGGGAGAGAGGGGAGAGGGAGAGGGGGAGGGAGGAAGAGGAGAGGGAGACAGACAGACAGACAAAGACTGAGAGTGACAGAGACAGAGACAGTGGAAATAAATAGTTGATAGACAGACAGATCCTAAGAGAAAATAATTTTTAAAATACACGAAAAGCTGAGGGCAAGAGACACTCTGGCTTCTGCTAGCAGTGCGTGTAGAAACTGTCTCCCTACATGTTAGATATCTTGCTCAAGGCAGGTGGGTTTGATTGACAGGGCCAAGACACTGCAGACCCTGTCAGACGCTCTCACCACCTGAAGGAAAAAGCCGTTAAAAAGAATTCCTGATTCCTTGTGACTCGTATCGACCGACTTTCTCTGCCACTGTCTCAGGGGAAAGGTTATCTGCCATCTCAGCAGACTGACCCTTGCAGTGCATTAAGGCTGACACCTGCATAGCTCGCCAGTGAAGCTGACGGTAGGAGTCTGAGTGTGCGTGGAGACGGTCTGCAAAAAACCATTAACTTCTGCCTCAGAAATGACTAAAAGGTACCGGGCCCTGGGTGGTGGGCAACCTCAGAGGCTGCAGCTCAGCAAGGCTCGCACAACCTTGGTGCAATGCTCAAACCAGGGTATTTGCTGAAGCTATGTCTCCCTGTGGATCCATCCACTTCTATGTTGGCAGGGTAAACTTCTTGGTCGAAACATCCTGTGAGCTGAGCGCTCTCCATTCGTTGGAAATCAACCACCCAACAGTTCTTGTCAAGTAATGTACCTTCCCTGAGGAAGTTTAGGAACATGGGGCTGATGACCCTTGATGGAGTATCTGAAAGATAACTTTCACAAGGCATGACCATTAGTCTCGGGAAAAGAAAATCAGCCATGATCCTTGACTGACTGTTTTTCTTCTCCTTGGATTCCAGGAAGCTTGGGGGTAGAATTTCAAGGTTGGTCCTTGTGAGCCCAGCTTCAGGTCAGGCCCCAACCACAGTCACCTGCCTCATTCACTAACTGTGTTACTAGCCTACCCTGTGTCATCACTATGCTGGGCGCTGGAACGGTGGCAGTAACATGTTCTGGAAGCTTATCATGTAGGAATGCGTCAAAGTCAATAATGAAATAGGCCAGGCCACCTCAGACACTGATGAATGCTGGTAGGAGAAGAAGAAGAAGAAGAAGAAGAAGAAGAAGAAGAAGAAGAAGAAGAAGAAGAAGAAGAAGAAGAAGAAGAAGAAGAAGAAGAAGAAGGAGGAGGAGGAGGAGGAGGAGGAGGAGGAGGAGGAGGAGGAGGAGGAGGAGGAGGAGGAGGAGGAGGAGGAGGAAGAAGGGTAGGAACTACTTTAAAGAGTTAACAACCACAGACAGACAATCTCTCTGAGGAATTGTGATGTTTGATCTACAATGTCAGTTGACAGGGTTTAGAATCACCATGGAAACAAAGCTCTGGGCATGCCTGTAAGGAATTAAGGAGTTTTCCAGATTGGATTAATTGAGGGGGGAGGCCTCCCAGCCATCTTTGCTCCTTAAACGTGGGTAGCACAGTTCCATGAGCAGGGTTCCTGGATTAAAGAGGAGAAAGAGAACTTAGCACCGGCATGAATTTCCCTGCCTTCTGACTGGGTGCCGAAGCGTGGCCTGCTGCCTCCTGTTCTTGCCACTGTGCCTGCCTCATCACGATGGGCTCCAAGCGGGAGCCAAAAGAGAGCCTCCCTTCTTTAAGTTGCATTTTTGACAAATATTCTGTCCAGCCAACAAGAAAGATAACAAATACAGTAGGTGACAGTTTAGCTGAGATACTGTGATCGAAAAGAGACCAGGGTAGAGATTAGGGTCAGGCAGGCAGGATCTTGGCTGTTCCAGAAACGGTCAAGAGAGGGAAGGGGCAGGCCATTGTCCACAGGACCCTCCAGTATCTACTTGCTCTGGTGACCTTGTGCACATCCTTCCTGAAGTCTCTCTCTGAAACACATAATTGGATTAGCAAATTCCTATACAAATTTCTCTGCAATGCAACCCTGTGCTTTTAGATGATCTATCAACAACTCGTGCCCTGTGTTTGTGTGTGTGTGTGATTGTGTGTGTGTGATTGTGTGTGTATATGTATGTATGTGATTGTATGTGTGTGGTTGTATGTGTATATGTATGTTGTGATTGTGTGTGACTGTGTGTGTGGTGTGTGTGTGTATATGTATGTGTGTACATGTGTGTATATGTATGTGTGTATATGTGTGTGTATATGTATGTGTGTGATTGTGTGTGTGATTATGTGTGTATATATATGTATGTGTGTGTGACTGTGTGTGTATATGTATGTGTGTGATTGTGTGTGTATGTGTGTATGTGTGTGTACATGTGTGTGTGATTGTATGTGTGTGATTGTGTGTATGTGTGTGTGTGTGTGTGTGTGTGTATGTGTGTATGTGTGTGTGCATGTGTGTGTGATTGTGTGTGTGTGATTGTGTGTGTATATGTATGTGTGTGATTGTGTGTGTATATGTATGTGCGTGATTGTGTGTGTGTGTGTGTGTGTGTGAGAGAGAGAGAGAGAGAGAGAGAGAGAGAGAGAGAGAGAGAGAGAGCATATGTACATGCACACTCAGAGAATGACAGTGTCTGCCTCAGTGGAAGAGGGAGTCCGGCAATGCCTCCCTCGAGGCGCTGTAGGGATGACATGAGTGAACGCTGGCCTTGGACCATGCCTGGTGCCTGGCCCAGAGGAAGGGCTCCATAGGCGTCAGCTCACATTAGCAGAGTGTGTACATTCGCCATGTGGGACTGGTTAGGGAGGGCGTGAGTCTGGCCATGGTTACCGACATGATCAGTTACATAAGTTCTGACAGCGATTGTTCTGAGGACAGCTGGCAGAATGTATATAATCTAATAAGAGCTCATAACCGCTTTAAAGCCACGAGGTGCTTCCCAGCTAGTCTTGAATTTGGTTTGAAGATGACCTCATTTTACGAGAACCGGCCTTACTGTCAGCACGTGGGTCAGTGAGTCCCCTGCCTCCTACCGTGGGATCCCTGAGGGTCCACGCCCAGCCTTCAAGGGAGGTGAGCAAAGACATCCAAAGGCTGGCTGCCAGTCCTGGGAGTTGTCAGCTTGGGGGATGCTGGTGCGGTTGGACCAAAGAATTTAAACTATCTCTCTCCGGGGTCTGTGTGGGGAAGGAGTGATGGAGAAGGCAGAAGGCACCGCTCTGGAGAGTTGATCTGGGGGGCGCTCAGGAAAGGGAGTGTAGCTCGCACAACTGAGGTCCTTCTGACACCCTGGAATCGGACGGGGCTGACTGGTGAAGGGTGGGTTTCCATTTTAGAAAACGCAGCAGGGTGTGGTCCCTCGGGGCCTAGACCTTGATGGAGGGTCTTGGTCTCAGTGCTTTGGACCAGCTAGCGTTACCAAGCTCTTCTGACTTTAACATTATAAGTCTCCCTCTTCTGGGCCTCAGTTTCCCTGACTAAAGGGAGGAAAGGAGAAAGGCCTCCGGGTCCGTGCAGGTTTGTCTCGTTCTCAGAGTTCACCGCACAATAAATGGCTGAAGGCAGTCTGGAACGTCCCCCTCCACCGTTTCCTCCTTGAGCTGAGCAACCCAGGATCCTGAGAATGTGTGTGTTTGCCCCCATAATGTACATGTGGGAGAAAGTGGGCCCCAGGCCTCAGCCGAGAGGGGCTTGGTGCTTCTCCTTCCCAAAGCAAAGCTGACTCTGGGCACAAGGCCAACCTGGACACGGAGGAGCTCTGGCCTCCTGATTTTCCTCACTGCCCTAGTGGCTAATTGAGCACAGGACAGTATCTATGGCACGTATACAATAAACATTACTTCAGCCATCTGGAGCCATCTTCCTGCAAGCTGTCCATCACTTTGGGGCCCTGGGCCAAGTTCTGGGGGATGTACTGCTTTGGAGAGAAGGAAGACTCCCTCCTTGTGAGAGCCCCACCCTTCAAGTTTGCCAGCGTGGCACCACATTCCCACAGTGACAGCAAGACCCTAATCCTAATCCTGATACTGACCCTCACCTCAGGTATGAGTCATGGTTAGGAGTGGTGTCCAGACGTGTGGGACAGGGCTGCAGCCCCAGGCCAGTCGTACATGGCACAGCGTGTGTAGACCTTGGTGAGGAGGGCTCCCTGATCGTGAAGGGATGGCTCTCCATGGCTCTTTCTGTCTCTCTGTACAGCTGACGCCATGAAGTGGTTTCCTTCCCCAACCCACTCCCACCCCTTCCACTCCCCCGAGGTAGCTGATGTGAGCTGTGAGGTAAGGCAGACTGTGAAACAGCCTTTTTACACGTTTAGAGAGAAATTTATACATGCGTATAATAGATTTTGGTCAAATCCACCGTCCATTCTCTCCCCTCCAAACTTCCCTTCATCCCCTATCATGTTCCTCTTGGAGCAGCACGCCCATTGTTTATAAATCAGAGTCCACTTTGTGCTGCCTGAATGCACATGGGTGTGGGATGATCTACTGGAGCATGGGTCAGCTTCCTTAACCAAGACCTCCTGATAGAAGATTTGAACACCCTCTGTAGGATGCTGGTTCCAACACTGAGGAAGGCCTGGTTTGATGGAAGTTGGGGATGTGCCAGGGTGACTATGGAGGATGCGGGAAAGTGACAGGGCCTCAGCGTTGTTCAGTGGACTTTGTAGGCAACTTAACATAAACATTTAAACAAGATTGAGGTGTAAGGTATAGTTACAGACTTCTTAAGCATATAGCTCCATGAATTTCATACACTCAAGTCCCCAGGTAACCTGTAGGCAGCCACAGCATCTTATTTTGTTGTTTGAGACCAGGTGCCCCCCAGTAGCCTAGGCTGGCCTTGAACTCTTAGCCTTCCTGCCTCAGCCTCCAGCATGCTAGGATCACAGGCTAGCCCCATGATAACTGTAACTCCAGGACATTCATTTCCAATGTTAAGAAAGGTTCTGTGGCCACCCCCAGGTGGCTAACCATCCCAAGGCTAACCACAGAGCCAACCATGAGACCCTACAGAGAGTGCCTTAGCATACCCTGCACTGTGGTCTTATGAAGGACAGGGATTTATTTACATCTCACACTTCAGGAGTCTCCAGGATCCAAAGCCCAGACATTCCCCCTGACAAAGACCTTTTCACTCAGCATTCCAGAGGGGATGCAGACGGCCATAAACAGAGGGGACAGCTCCTTTGCTGGCAGGAAGCCACGTCCTGCTAACCACCTGTACCTCGCTTAAGGACAGTACCTCAAAGCTTTCAGACATTACTGAATGGAGGATTAAGTTTCCAGCCCCCAAATGTGGGTGGCAGATGATTTCAGCACAGGGGAATGGCCCCAGGGGAGGTGCATGCTTGTACCCAGGTTCCTTGGCTCTGCCATCGGCCTCTCGAGTCCTCTGCCCATCAGTGGCTCATCTTTTTCCTTGCTGTGTAGTACTCTCTGCAGTAGTGTGGTTCATCTGCCCGCGGCTTTCCCAGTGCAAGACAGCTTTCTGTCTCTCTCCCCCACTTTCCCTTCTCCAGCTGTCCTGCAGCTGAGCTCATGGACTTGAAGTGTTTCAGGTGGAGGAATTGAAACCCATTGAACCAGCTCCCCATCCCATTCGGGGGGCGGGGGGTGGGTACAATAGCTGGAGGCCTCACTGTAATACTAAACCATGAATGTGGTAGGTGAGGTTGGATGCCCGCTGGAGGATCAAGGTCTCCTGGGGCGGATTCATCTGTCACTCTGTGAGGAACCTTCCTGTGGAGCCCAGGGGTCAGAGAGCAAGGTCTGGGGCTTACATCCAACCCTGTTCCAGGCAGAGCCAGGCACACCTACTTCGAAGATGCTGAGCTCACAGAGCCCTTGGGAAGCAGAGGGCCGCCCAACTTTCCCTCACCCCATATTCCCGAGAGCAAAGCTCTGGGGACTGCTGAGCTGTTGGTAGTGGGCAGTAGGCATATCCCCAAGGGAATACTCATGGCCTTGGGGACACAGGGTTTTGGAATTTTCTGTGAAACTGACAGAAACAGGCTCCCAGGGTCCAGCTCTTTGGCAAAAGGTCTCCAAGAGGTCGCATAGTCGGGTATCTGGAACCTTCATGAACTCTGGGTGCTCCAGGGATGAGTGTTTGGTTTCTGCCAGTGAAAATTTTAATTGGGGTTTTCATGAGGGTCAGAGGCTCTTCGATGAATGGCTGGAAATAGCCTCAGTGGGCACTCGGGCTGGAGAGGTCTAAAAACAGAAACCGTCCTCAAAGAAGGACACTGGGTACCCATCCTGAAGCACCTCCTCTGGAGACCCAGGTCCTGGTTCCCAGGGACCTCACCTCGTCCTGAGCAGCAAGGGCACAGACACATGGCTCCAGACCCCTGGCCTGACCAAGGCCGGAAGGACCATTAGGGTAGTAAAAGAAGACACAGGCCTGCGCTCTGTCTCCTCACACTTCGAAAGACTTCCTTTGCCCCCACCTCCACCCTCCCAAGTCCCTGTACTTCGGTCCGTGCTCCCACCCTACCCCCATTCAGATAATCCATGGATCTTAGCAAGGCAGACTGGGTCTGAGCAGAATGTTCCAGATGAAGAGGATTGCCTTTGATTCCCAGTGGCATTCCTGTGTCTGATCTGGGAGGTTTTAAGCAGCGTGGAGGATTTTATTTATGACTGATGCAAAGGGGGTAGGGTAGGGGTGGGGAATGGAATTCCACTCCAGATATGGTGAAGACCGCCTTCCTGGAACCAGCGGAGAGAGAGGATGGGGTCTATGCATGGGACATTAGAGCCTTGGTCTTAGTGTGAGCTTTGGGTTCACAGCTGGAAACTGAGTCCCCAAGTCAACTCAACTGTGTAGGGAGGTATAATGCGCAGGAACAGTTCAGCCCCGGGACCATTCTTGGGAATGGCTACTTAGTCACCTGGAGCAAAAACCCCTCAGAGCAGTTTTCATAGACGGAATCTGGGTGCCTCTTGTTCTCTCTGTCACCATGTGGTCCCCCCTGCTGTATGACAGGGGTAAAGCCCTGCTGATTACTTACAAGGGGAACAGAGTTCTCCCATCTTCGAACGTCTTTCCCAGGATAAGAGGCTCTTCGTCTCCCCGATTTCAGTCACGTGACTTCCCCAGGAAGCTGTCTCCCTGAAGGTTGTTGGCAGTTTTTCAAAACGAGCAGCGATAGCTTCTTCCTTCTAATCGTCCATAAATGCCACATCTCTTGGCATCGCTGTCCCCCCTCTCTTCCAGCTACCAGCTGTCCAATGCTCAGTGTCCCCTAGAGCCAAAGATCCAGAGAATCATGTAAACTACATCTGACGCCCCTTCTTAGGGGCTTGGTACTGAAAAGGAGTGTGCATGGAAGAGAGAATCAGAAACCACAGCCCAGTCCATGGAGGCTTCTCCCTGTCCACCACAGGGCATTCTCCGTATGGCTCCACACCCACGAGGGGCTCTATTTCTGCCTTCCAATCAGTGAGCATCCTCTGTCTGACCCTTCCCATGTTATGGGGCTCCAGTTCAACCCTCCAATCAGAGGGCATTCCCTGTCTAGCTCAGCTCCCGCAACTGAGGGACTCAACTTCCGCCCTCCAATCAGAGGTTTTGCTTTTGCTCCCTCTCCCACAGTCAGAGGCCTTGAATCTGCCCCAGATGGTGCTTTCAGGGAGAAAGACCCCTTTAGGGACAGAGTCTTGGGGACACACCATGGCTCAGCTACGGAGGTGTAGAATCTTCAAGATAGAGGGGAACTCAGAGGTGGGGAAGAAGAGTATTTGGTGCCAGTGCACCTGTGGGCTGGGGATTCATTTCTTCATTTGGTAGATGAGAAACACGCTGAGGACAGCTCAATCAATGGGAAGCTAAGATTCAAGGGACAGTGACTTGGCCCAGGTAGTGGCTAGCCTTCTGTAAAATACTCTCTGATCTACTTTTCCTGCCTACCCTGTCTCTGCTCTGAGCAGTCACATCTAAGAATGGCAGCCCTGGATTTATCAGGGCCCAACCCACTCACCTCTCTCTGCACACTAGAAACCGGTCCTGTCTCCAGGAGGCTCCCTTGGCCCCTATCTGGGGTGCTGCTGTGCCACCCTTTGCACAGCTGTGTAGGAGAAGGGAGATGCCACATATTCAAGGTCAACGTCACAAGGTTAATTGGAAGGGATCTGGTTGAGGCCTTCCTATGCAGTTTGGGCTACAGAAACTAGCAATGCCTCTAACTGTGCTCAGGGAAACAAACACCAGAGCTGAGTCCCTCCCAAGGCTCATTACAGGGACAACAACATGACAAGTTAATATTTTTAGCGGTGAATGACGAGTGAAAGCATCCACGCTAAGTCTTTGGGGAGGCTCCTCCATGTTCTCCCCGAGATGTTCAACTTCCTTCCAAAGAACGAAGTCTAAATAGTTGGTAGGCACAAGCCTGATGAAAATTTGACATTTGATAAGAAACTAATTTGGGTGTGCTTTTTTAATACTTTAAAACGCTAAAGTAATAAACAACATCTATAAATGTCAGGCTTTTCTATTTTGATTATGTTGCTTTGATTTTTATCAACTTTTTTTTTATTAAAAAATCTGCCATAAATGAAACAGAGAAGGGGCGATGGGCGCGAGAAGATAAATCTCACAATTATCCAGACGTAAGCGACAGTATCCCATTTCTCCTCAGCACTGGGCATTATTATTTGTTGTCTTGCTACAGTTATTATGATATCTTTATCTTTGTTTTTGAGTCTGGGAAAACTGTGGTGTGACAGAGACAGGAATTAAATCGGGAAGTGAAGGTGGCTTTGTGGCTCAGACAGATCAGGGAGATGCCAGGGTTGGGGTTGGGGCAGAGGACAGCGCAGACCCTCAGCCTTTGGACTGCGGGAGGAAAGCAGGACTGTCACTGTCACTGACTCTCCTCCAGGACGGCCCCTCACTCGACTAGTTCTTCTCTGAGGTCCTGCCCAAACCACCCACTCACCCGACTCCTTGGATTCTGTATTTAATCGAGGTCTCCTATCGAAGATGACACACTCTTCTCATGGGGAAGCGCTCATCCACTTAGCGCGCACATAAGGAAGTGTTAGTGATGCCACTAGGAGGATGGAAAGGGATGGACTAATGAGTGGCTGAAGATATGGATGCAAGGAAAAGAGGAAGACAGATAAATGGGGAGATGGATAGAAGGGGGAAGGGGCGGAGAAAAAGAGGAAAGGGACAAGGGGGATGGGCATGGGTGGGGGGATATGAAATGGTCCCATTTTATCTTGCTGTGATTGTTATGGTAGATGTAAGGATACTGGATGATGGATGGAGGGTGGCTGGATGGATGGGGAGAGGGAAGATGAGGTAGATTAAGGGAAGGATAGAAGGATGAAAATAGGGATGATGGATGGAAGGACAGGACAGCAGGCGGAGGCATGATGGACATGGGGGGATGAATGTATGGAAGGATAGAACAGCTTGTGGATCAGTGAGAAGAGAGATGGATGGATGGAGATTTGGAGGTTGACAGAGGGAAGAGAAAGGGTCAGAGAAACACTTCACTCGTGTCTCAGCCAGCCCTGCTCACTGGCAGGCGACCACAGATCCTGCCACAGTATTAACTTTCAACTTGATGCCAGAGCCAATGTGTGAGACAGTCTCACCCGGTGCTTATCTGGGCCAGACTGGCCATTCTCAGGGGTTGAGGTTCTGAAGTGGATGGTGAGCGTGCATAGGCATGTGCACCTCCATTTCTCTCTGCCCCTAACCGTGAACGTGACGTAGCTGCTTCAAGTCCCTGCCTCCACTTCCCCGACAGTGAGACCAGTTGCTAACTGCCACAGAGTCCTGGGCACAGATTCGGGACATGGTTGCCCTCCTGCACACTCTTGCTTCTGATGCAGCTTAATTAGAACAGATTTTGTTGTGGGTAAGGATGACCTCTAAGGAGAAGCTCCCACCTATTTTTCGAAAGACACCACCATGATCGCCTCATAGAGAAGGGGCTAGGTAGGTAATGAAGGAAGAGCGTGGCTACATCTGGGCAGCTGGGATAGTTAGCTTTCCCACATGCTAAAGCTTACAAGCTGATCCTGTAAGAGTGAGAGCTTAGTCTAATTAGCAGCCAGCGAGCCACAGGCAAGGTTGATAACTAGCAGGCTTGTGGGATGAAACAGAGTCAAGGTCAACAGTTAACAAGCACAGGTCAGAGGCTTCAACCCCTGACTGGATGGACAGTGTATAAACAGTGTGGTTGTTTTGACCAAGGGGACTTACACAGAGCATGTGTGCCTTCCACCGTATCAGCCCATCATAGCCCAGAGCCTAACTAATCTCAACGGAAATTATTTCTGTCTTTGTCCAGTTTCGGCCATAAATCCTTTAACACCCCCAAACAAACATGCATTTCCTTTCTTGGACGAATCTCTCACTTTCCTCAAATGAGTTTCCCTGATAAAGCCTCCATGGCTTCTTCCCATGGCTACCACTTCCTGCACCTTCATCAGCGTGGGATAAACTTGAGACCGATGATGTCAAGTTGACATCTGGAGATCGCTGAGTTCCCAGCACCCTAAGTCTCTGGGTCACAGCCGTTCAAGCTCAGGAGGTGTCCTGTTAGTCTCAAAAATCAGTATCAGGCGTATGGTGCATACAGAGAGAAGCTAAGACTCATGTGAGCGGGTATCGGGGTGGGGGGAAGCCAGGATGGGGTGGTGTTAGAGTTGCCACTCTTCAGAGGCAAACCAAGGCACAGCCTGGGGGAGCACGTAAATGGGGACAACATGGTAGGACAGCAATGACAAATGTACTCAGCTCCCTAAGATAGTTGGCTTTGCCATGATTAGCATTCTGACCAAAAGCAGCTTACACAGGAAGTCAGGCCAGGAAGCCCAGGCAGGAACCTGGAGGCAGGAACTGAAGTGGAAGCCATGGAGGAGTGCTGCTTACTGGATGTTCCACATGGTTCACTCAGCATTCTGTTTTTTAATACAATCAGGACCACCCACACTGGGTTAGCCCTACACACAGTGGGCTGGGACCTCTCACAGCAATGGCTAACCTAGAAAATGTCCCACAGACTTGCCTACAGGACATTCTTGGGAAGCCATTTCCTCCATTGGAGTTTCTTCTTCCTAGATGAGTCTAACTTGTGACAACTTAACAAAACAAAACAAGGACCTTAACCAGAAGACCAGCACACCCCCAGATGGGGGGAGAGGACATCAGACACCAACACTTGTGGCTTCAGACCCTTCTTCATGCCAGAGGGTCATATGTGGGTACAGAGTGTGGGAAGTGAGTACCTACTCTGTCATACCCATCTGAAAACCCCACACCAAGGTCTGGAGTAGTCATCTATGCGACTCCCAGACAGCAGGGGCTTCAGAGCGCACATTGAAATTGGTGTCTCCTGACTGCCCAAGCAGTGGGACCAGGCACAGAGAGCTCAGACAAAGGAGGAAAGACCGAGGCTGGGGACAGGTTTAAATTACAATTAGGGACACCTTCTTACTCCCTTCTCCCAGCTCCAGACATTGTACTAGGGTCAAGGGCTCAAAGCAAGCATCCCTGTGATTCCGAAGTACCCAGGCATGATGACAGATACTCAGTGTGGAAGGTGGCCCATGGAGCAGTGACAGTTGGACAGAAGCCCCTCACCTTGTGTCACCTGGTTTTGAGAGGTCTGTTAGGGGAAGGGTGAAGGGAAGGAAAGTCACTACTGGCCTGGGCACTGTAGATGTAGTGGGCAAACCTTGTAAGCTGGTACCCATCGCCCATTGCGAGAGCTGCCTTTTCCGGGGTACTCTCTCAGGTAGACATTAGCTGAGGGAGGGCCACAGGAGTTGCCGTGGGGTCATGCTTTGAGTAGTGTCCCCGGGCTGGGTAGCAGGGCTGGGACATGTTGGAGCAGGAGTCTATTTTTAAGTCCCGGTTGAGCCTTTCTTCCCAGGTCCAGGAGTACACCCTCTTTCCTTTGTGAGCAGCTGCAGGGGCCCCCGTGTCCCCCCAGCACTTCAACTCCCAAGGCCTTGACTGGTGCTATTTAAAAGCATCTTGATCCAGGCCAGAGAAAGGGGTAATTGGGGGCCTGGGAGATGAAAGGAACAGCCTCCCCCCCACCATGTGCTGCCCTTGCAGAAGGGTCAACAAAACCCTCCTTGTGGTCCTGCCAATTATAGCCACCAAGGGGAGCGACTGGGCCAGACAGGAGACGTGACTACCCCCCTCCCCAGGGTGAGCTGGGGTCACTGCTGCCGCCCACAGAGCCCTGGGCCTCCGGGTCAGCCTGGGAAAGTGGCCCTGGGCTACAACCCAACAGTCCTGGGGCAGAGCTGGCCCTCCTTAGCTGGAGGACATGTCCACGCACCCTGTAAGCCCGTGGTATTGAAGGGAGGGCAGGCTGGAGCTCCCCACACCCCAGCAGAGCATTGTGCTTTGGTGGCCCTGGGGCTGCTGAATCCAACCTTGTCTCTAAATGCCATGACTGCAAAGTTATCCCACCACGACAGATGTCCTTTCAGGACCCGAGCACCGGGTCTGGACACTGCAGGTGGTCAGAGCCAGCCTGGCTATCTGCACCTGCCCTTCAGTGTGCAGTGGGGGTGTGTCTGCTCCAGCATGCCTGCTCTAGACCCTGACATGGCTGCCCCCTGGCGTCCCCAGCCTTCCTGCTCAGTGGTCCGCATCCCAAACCTAAAAGAAACAGCAGCCAAGTGCAAGTTGGACACTGCTACTTGTCTGCCTCTCTCTCTCTCTCTCTCTCTCTCTCTCTCTCTCTCTCTCTCTCTCTCTCTCTCTCTCTCTCTCAGACACATACTCTCTCCCCCCTCTCTCTTAGCCCCACTCTCCTTCTGTCTGTCTGTCTGTCTGTCTGTCTGTCTGTCTGTCTGTCAGCAGGTCCCAGCGTCCCTTACCAGCATCCCCAGAACTTTCAATTTTTGGACCTGCCTCAGCAAGATGGTTGTATCTTCCTAAGGAGTGTCTGATGTCTGTCAGCCTTCGTAGCCTCAAGTAGATCTGCTTCTGTCCCCACCTGCCAGGTTGTCCGCTAGGCAGGGCTGGAGGGTGACTGGGAAGGTCTTGGCCTGGCCTATGACTTTTAATCACCCCTGTAAGCAATGAGCAGTCCATCAGCCAGGGAGAGAACAAATCGCCCGAACGACTTGTGTCGTTTCCAAGAAGATAGGGCTGCCTACGGTCCTCCCACCAGCCTTGTATGTAGATTCATTTACTAATGTTTCGCTTTGCATAATTTGAAAGTGTTTTCTTCCCTTTTTTTTTTTTTTTCTGCTTGATGAAGTCCTGTGATTTTTGTTTGTTTGTTCTGTTTTTATTTGCCTTGTCTTTGGAGATGATACAAAACAAATCACGACCAAAACCCATATCACAATGATTCATTCTTCCCTCCCAGTAACTTCACAGTCCCATGTTAGACCCTTTAATCCGTGTGGGGACTGGCTTTTGTGTATAAAGTGAGGCAAGAGTTTGGTTTTGTTTTCCACGTGTGAGTGTTCTCCCTTCCTGTGTCCATGGCCTCTCAGCCAGTCAGGCACACATGTACATGTTTGTTTTGGGACCGTGGCATCGGTCGCTTTGATCATCATTGATCCTTGTGTTATGTTTTAGTTACTACAGCCATGTGAGAGATTTTGAATCCACCCTCATGCTTTCAACGCTGGCTCAGGGCTCTTCAGTAATGGCTCAGTTCAAAGGTCAGGATTGTCCTTTCTACTTCTGTGAACAGTAATACTGGGGACTCATCAGATATCGATGAGGGCTGTAGCTGTCTTTTCTGACATTACAGACGTTTTAAGCAAATTTGGTTTCCCGTCCATGAGCATGGGCTATCTTTCTGTGTTTCCTGGACCTGTCTCCTGGACTTGTCCCATCCATGTGTTACAGTGTTCATAGCTCAGGCTTCTTATAGCCATGGATGAATTCACTTCGTTTTTGTATTACCGAGGTGGGATTGCTCTTTTGATTTGCTTTCAAATAGCTGCTGCGTACAGGCAGCTTCTGATTTTTATGTATTAATTTTCTGCCATGTTTTAAAATTAGTTAATTAGTTATGGCCTTTTTTTTTGGCAGTCATTAGTGGTTTTTTTTTTTTTTTTTGTTTATATTGAATTTTGTATGCAAAAAAACAAGATTTAATGCCTTCCTTTCTGATTTTTAAATCTTAATTTAGTTTCTTTGACCAGGCCCTCCAACACTATGTTGAACAGAAGTGGCCAGGTGTGTGTGTTTGTGTGTGTGTGTGTGTGTGTGTGTGTGTGTGTATCTGTCTGTCTGTCTGTCTCATTCCTGAACTCAGAGGGAAAGTTATGTGCTTGTCACCTTTGTGTATAATGTCGCATACGGCTGTCTTGCATGGACTTTTTGTGGTGACATACACTTCATCTGTCATTTGTATGGTGTGGTGAGACCTTTTGATCATGAAGACACATTGCACTTCGAGAAAGGCATTTGCTTGACCTTTCGGGAGCGAACAACAAATGACTGTAGTGAATGTGCCTGTGCTGTGGAGTCTGCTCTGCCAGTGGTTCCGGAAGGGGAGTTGCTTCTGCTCATCAAGCATCCGTGATATTGGCTTATATAGTTTCTCCTCGTCCTCCTCCTCCTCCTCCTCGTCCTCCCCCTCCTCCTCCTCCTCCCCGTTCTCCTCCTCCCCCTCCTCCTCCTCCCCCTTTTTAATGCCAAAGATTGAACCTAGGATTCTATCCATGCCAATTAAGTGACTGCCATTGAACAACATACCCCCTGAGGAAATATGTGTGTATATATATATATATATATGTGTGTGTGTGTGAATATATATATATATATATATATATATATATATATATTCACCTTTCCTCTTCAACTTCCCGGAAGAGTTGGAGAAGGATCGACAGCTGGGCCTTGAATGCTTTGTGGAATTCAACCACCAAGCATCAGACCCCTCGGCTTTTTTTTTGCCGGGAGGGTTTGGTTTTGTTCCATCACAGGACTCATTCTTCTCGGTTGCCACTGTCTGCAGATCTTCCAGCTTTTCCTGCCTCTCTGCTGGTCGATCTGCCCTTCTGCTCTCCTGGGTTACCTGATTTGCTGGCCCATGATTGCTCACAGTGGCTTGTTGTCTTCCTGTGGTATCAGCTAAAAAATATCCCCTTTTGCTTCTATATTTATTTATTTAAAACTTCACACTGTTTCTCTTTGTCTGCCCCCCCCCCACTGGAAACGTTTTTATTGATGAGCCCCACCTGCTGTGCAAAGTACTCCTGGTATTAAGCACCTTCCTCCTCAGCTGTGCATTCTTTCTTGAGTGGTCCTATGAATGCTCTCTTCCCCTCTGTGGTCTGGAAACAACCATGGCCAACCTTGTAGGTGGTGTCATTGAGCTTCAGGTCAATCTTCTTCAGAGCCCACTGAATGGTCTGGACCAGCAAGTACTTACAGATAGTAACCGTGCTTCTTGGTTCTGACTGCACAGCCTTTGAGCCTGATGAAGTCATTGGTCAGCTCACCATAGTGGACAAAGCCACCCAGTAGGTTGATGCTCTTGTCAGACAGGTCGTAGTCAGTAGGTGCATTGTTCTTGATGAGTTTACCACCCTTGATGAGGTAGCCTTGACCAATCTTGCAAATCTTCTTGTTATCTCTGTTCAGTGGTGGTAGCCTTTCTGCCCAACTTGAGCCACAGAAAAGGTTACACGGGCAGGGTGCCAGGCTCCAACACAGGCAACTTTGGGCAGCCCTCGATGGGTCTTTCAGGGCAGTTTCTTTGTATGTCAACCCTGGTTGCTCCTTTGTAACCATTTCCTTTTGTCTCCTTGATGAAGTCAATGATCTCATCCTATCCAAACACCTGGTTCACAGCCTCTCTCCAGCTCAGTCTAGCTTCTCACAGTGCCCCATCACCTGGATCTCCATCAAGTGTGCCTTCTTCTGGCGAAGAGAAAGCAAACACATCTGAGTGTGGGCAACTCTGCAGATGACTTGGCAATACTTCTTCATGCTTTTGAATTCCATTTCCAGCTGTCGCTTGCCCATGTCAAACTACCATTTCTCTCAGTATTTGGTGGAGGCCTTCTTCTCAGATGTGCCAGTTCTTATAGAAACACTTTTTACTCTTACCACCGATATGCTCAGCAAATACTGTCTTGAAGGTCCAGAGGCCTCTTGGTATTTCTATGTATCCCACAATGCCCATAACCACCATGGGTGGAGTTTCTACAATGGCCACACCCTCCACAACTTCTTTCTTATTCATCTTAGATTCTGGCCTGTCAACTTTCTGGATGATGTGGGTCATGTTAGCCTTGTGGACTAGAAAGTCTGTGAGGTGAACAGGCTTGGAAGAGTCATCCTTAGGGAAGAGCTTCATTTTCCCATGATACCAACAGTTGTGCTTCTGAGGCGAGAAGCCCAGGAATCCATGCCTGGGAGCTGAGAAGTTCCTGTAGGACATCTCACCACCACATACCACAGATAAAGCTAAAGTTCTGGTTTTTATCTTTCCAAAAGATGAGCTCTAAGCCATTTCTGTATGTATGTATGTATGTATGTATGTATGAATGTTTGGCTTTTATCTTCTGTTTACAACTACTCTGTTTTGCTTTGTTTTGATTTCCTTCTTCTTCAAGTCTTTGGCCTTGTATTATTTCATTTTTGCCAAGCCCTTGAGGTGCAACATTGGCTTATCTTTGTAAGAGAATATATATATATATATATATATATATATATATATATATATCACCATATATTTGCTTAAAGCATTTTTGCTATATCCCATTCACTTTGACATGCTGTTTGTATTTCCCTTAGTCTCAGGTTTTAAAGTTTATTTTTAAACATCGGAACATTTTGTTTTTATTGACACCTTTTATACACATCAGAATCTATTAGTATATACTGATTTTTACATAGCGATGGGTTTTATAAAGCTGGATTCACGCAGGTGTATTGCTGTCAGTGCTATGTCAAAAACATAGATGAATGCACTAGTGTCTTTATGTGATGTCAGAATTTATTGAATTAAATAAATTCACAGGATATAACACTTTCCAAAGCAGTTATTTTCCAGGTATTCTCACTTCCCTTGGAAACCTGGCTGATATGAACACAGGTTGTTTTATTTATTAGTTACTAGTATTAACTCTCATAACACATATTGCTTGGTAAATAAATCTATATTAGCAGTTTTACATATGAACAAGGAATTCCGGGAAAGAAGCTGTGTCCACAAAGGCCGATTGGCTGATGAGAAGAACTTTGGGGAAGTTGGAATGTTGCAGGCACATAACCTAATTGCAATTATCTCAGACTATCATTAGTTTCCTAAATTACCAAGCTGTATTCACCTCTAAATATGATCTAACATCCTTAAAACAACAGAAAACAACTCTTTGGAGTGTACTTACTTAACAAGACAAAGGACAAAGGATGCTATCAGATTGTAGGGGGTGGTTCTGATGCCCTGATTGTGAATCTGTATATGAATGCTGAAGGTCCTGTTCCCCAATTGGTTCTTGATCGATCATTAAAGATGCTAGCAGTCAATGAGCTGGGTGGAATAGGAAGGACTTCCAGTCCCATCCCCCAACTCCCATTTCCCCCACTCCTCAGGCAGGCTGGTAGACGCAAGGATGGAGAGAAAGATTCACCAAGCTTCAGAGGGAGAAAAAGCCACCAGTCATGTGAGATCTAGGGTGGAGTGGCCATTGGCCACTCCCCTGACTGGGCCTGGGGTAGAGGTGGGAGGTTAGAAACATAACTAAGCTGAGGGCAGAGTTACAGTGTTGAGCTGGGACTAAAGGTAACTGAACAACTGAAGCTAAGAGTAGATTTAGGGTGCTGAGCTGGGAAAGAAAAGAAGTGTGTGATAGTGGAGGAAAACTTAGAAGAGTCTGGCCATTGAGCTAAAGTATAAAAATAAGTGTGTGTGTGTGTGTGTGTGTGTGTGTGTGTGTGTGTGTGTGTGTGTGCGCGCGTGTGTCTTTCATCTGGGAATCTGAGGGAACCTGGGTGGGGCCAGTAGTTCAGCCCACCTGGAGCTTAAAGTGAGGTAGTAAAAACTACATGCTATATCAGATAGTGTCTGGAGCCTATAGACAAGATTTCTCTGCTTAACTGTAACCTCGGTCTCTGATGTTTTCACCAATACATTTGAAAAGCATCTTGATTTGTGACATTCTTTGTCCTGTTACTATAAAAACGTCATCAAAATACTTCCATGTTGAAACAATGGAATTGGGGATAATACAAGTCTGTGTTCCTGGACCATGGTCACTCATATTTGGTTCCAAAATAAATAAATAATATTGTTTTTGAGGTTACACTTTTGCATAGACACATGTAAGTTACAGAATGCATACAAAGGGTCAAAGAGGCCACAGTTGACTTTCCTGAAGTTTCAAGGGTCAGCTGGCAGACATGCCAATAGAGCCTGCTGATGGGACACCTGTTACAAGGAGGAAAGTGCTGCTGTGAATTAGGCCATTGAGGTCACAGGTTTGAAAATGGAGCTGCAGAAGCAGTGGACAGGGTCACTTCCAGCAAAGGAACAGGGAACGGATGGGTGGATGGTCCTGGTCCAGATCAGGGAGCAGGTAGATAGGAAGACAGCAATTGAGTAGGCCATGTCAAACCAAGCTGAAAGCCCAGGGGAAGTTGGAATTTTCTACCTTTGGGTTCTTGAAACACACTTGTTGGTGAGATGCCAGGTTGGTAGAAGCCATCAGGATTGTAGTGTTGGTTGTCCAGCTCCTCACAGGGGTCATAATGGACTCGTGTTCTTTCTTTGATCTGGTATACTTGTTAAGCTCTTGAGCCTGGTGTCCCATAAGATGATTTTAACACTTGTGTGCCTCTACAGTACCAATTAACCTTGACAAGTTTATCTAGTGGCACCCTTTATACTCCTAAGAGTAGGTCCTTTGGCAGTCTGTGCTGTATGAATAGATGATGTTCAAGTATCCATCCAGAAACACAGGTCTCTTCCATCCTCAGGATGAGTGGAAAAGCCGTTTGTCAAATGGAGTCTCTTGAGTCAAGGTGTAGCTTGAAAAACCACAGTTTTCCTAATGGGGAGAAAGTCCAAGTAGGGCACATGTCACGTACTTTGATCATATTAACCACCTCTAGCCTCTCATTTTTACCCTCCCTCTTCCACTTTTCTTCCTTTTCCCAGACAGTCTTCCTTCTATTTCATGTCATATATGTATTTGTGTGTGTATGTGTGTGATTTTAAATATATTCGTAATCTATGTTTTGCATACTAGAAAATATGCAATATTATTTCTGAGCCAGACTTTTCTACATAACATGATGATCTCCAATTCTATTGGTTGTCCTGTCAATGACATATTCAGTTAGTTTTCTACTGCTGTGGTCAAACACCACAACCAAAATCAACTGGCCCATAATGATGGGGATCATATGGTAACAAGCAGGGTGGCTGAAGCAGGAAGCTATGACATTTCACCCCAACCACACACTGGAAGCAAAGCACACGAAGTATAGACATATACAAAGGCTATAGATACTCAAAGCCCAACTCCAAGGACCAACTTCCTCCAGCAAGGCTTTGTATCTTCCATAATCCTACTCCATTCACCCCCACTGACATCTCCATATCTACAAGCCCAACTCTAGACCTATAGTTCATGAGCCAGCTTTGCCTGGAAAAGTACAGTCAAAGAGCCACATACCAGCTTTACCTAGCCCATCTCTGGTCATGCAACACCTGAACTGACTCAATTTAAAGCAGACAACCAAAGAAAGAAGTCCACATGCCTGGGTCATGTCACCAAAGCCAAAGAGACATGAATGACAAAGACAGCATGTGTCCCATCCAACCCACCAGCCTTAAAGGAAAGCTCTCTAATGAGAGTTACCTTGATGAACCCAGGACACAGAATTTGAAAAAACAACCATGAACACTAAGCTTTATCTAAGAATGCTAAGGATTTAAAAAAAACACCAACAGATCCCTCATTGAACTAGCAGAGGATAAGGATAGATGCAAGGTGACACCCAAAATAAATACAAAAAGAATGACGACAAATCAGAATTTTAAAACCAAGTTCAGTAAGGGGATAGAGTTATTGAAGACAACTCAAGCTGAAATGAAGATGGACCAGAAAACCTCAATAACTCAAATACAGAACTCAGGGAAGCCTTACTAGTAGAATGGATCAAGTAAAGGGGGGACTATTGGAACCTGGAGCCAAAGCGGGGGACCTGTACTACTCAAAGTCTATGAAAACTATTTATAATACATTTTAAAAAACCAAGAACTGTGGACCCCCACAAAAGGATCCATTTTTTCCAAATTACAGGAATAAAAGAGAAGAAAACACCTATGGTCAATGGCATAGACTGGCTCTTGAAACAGGATCATAGAGGAAATTTCCCTCAAATTAAGGAAGGACACAAGATACAGATAAAAGATACAAGAAGCTCATCAAACACCAAACAGACAGAACCAAAACAGAAATCTATCAGGGCATAATATAGTAAAAACACTCAATACACAGAACAAAAGATTCTGAAAGCAGAATCAGAAGGAACACAAGTCATGTATAAAGGAAAAGAGCTCTTAAGAAGCCAGAAGAGTCTGGAGCAATTTGTTTCCATTCATAAAGAGCACAGATGACAACTTGAACTACAATACCCAGCAAAAATATCTGCCATAGTGGACGGAGACAGAAAAACTTTCAATGATGAAAACAAACAAGAATTTATGACCAACAAGCCATCCTAGGGAGAATGCTGGAATTAATATTTGAGACTGAAGAGAGAAGTATAGTTAAATGACTACAGAGAAAACATAGATAAGGTTATAAGTTCTGAAACAAATGATAAATAAGAACCCAGTCAACAAAGAAAATGTTCAACATATATTCTTTGTAATAACTTTAATATCAAGACTTCCCAGACAAAAGGCACAGGATGATTGAATGGATTAAAAAACAAAATCCATCTTTCTGTCATCTACAAGAAGTTAATCTCACCCACAGAGTTAGAAGCCCGCTTAAAGTAAAAAGACAAAAAAGTACCTCAGAAAAATGGGACCAGAAAGCAAGAAGGTGTTCCTATTGATACAGATTTCAAGCTACGACAAATCAGAAGGGACAAAGAAGAAAACTTTGTTCTAGGGGATAATTAAAAAGAAGACATCACAATCTTAAACAATATCCACCAAACTCTTACACATTCAACTTTAATAAAAAGAGTACTGCTGAAATTAAAGGTACAGAATAGCACTAACTCAATAATAGTGGGTGACTCTGATACCCCAATTTTTCCAATAGAACAACATTCTGGACAAAAGTAAACAGAAACATCAGAATTAGATGCCATCATACATCAATAGATGTGGATTTTCCACAAAATCCACGATGGTATGACACAAGTCCTAGAGAGAGTTAGATTAGAGGGAACATAACTCAACATAATAAAGGCTGTATGTGACAAATGCATAGCCAACAACATCTTAAATGGAGAATCACTAAGCCATGCCATTAAAATCAGAAACAGAAAAGATTGTGCACCACCCTATTCCCTGACACACTAGCTGGAACAGTAGGCAAGAGAAGGAAAATAATGGAGAACAAATAGAAAGAGAATTCAAACTGTTCTTAGATGAAGATGTTATATTATACACGAGATCCTCCAAACACCTGGAAACTTCCAGAAATTAACAATTTCAGCAATGTGACAAAAGGCAAAATTATTCTACAAAGATCAGTAGCCAAAGAAATCAACAAAACAATAGAAAGGGAAGGATGGAAGGAAGGAGGAAAGGAGAGAGAGAGAGACCTGAGGAAGTCCACAGGAAGCAAGAAAGCAGAGTATTCTATCACAAACGCCTTACCTCCCTGTGTAGAGGAACAGAGAGTGAGGAGAAAGTGTAGCAACTGGTTTTATACAGAGCTAGGAATGAGACTGGGGGATTAATATTGGAGTAATGAAGGGAGGTAAATAAAGTGGGTAAAGCCTACTTGTTTCCCTGGCTGAAGTGGACTGTGGGTTCCCAGGGAATGCCTGCTGGAGTTGGGGACTGGGATAAAGCAATGAGTGGGAGGGAGGGACACTAGGAGGGGAAGTTCTCTGTGATCCACTGGAGATGGGGACTGGGCAGGGAAGGAGGGAGGGAGAGAGAGACATAGCCATAGACAGAGATACAGAGAGACAGACAGAAACAGACAAAATGCAGAGACAGAGAGACAGAGTGAGAGACCACCAAACTAGCCTTCTTGGCTTTTGCGATGATAAACCCTAGACAGAGTCTCATGCAATTCTTGACGACATAGAAAGTCTGATACTAACCAGAGATGAAAGAAATCTTAAGTCCCAAGTGAAAGCATCCTTGTGGGTGATGCCTACATTTACTTGGTGTTCCTTTGATAATACTCAGCAGTACAGTGGTGCACAAGAGAGAATGATTAGTCAGGAGCTCCAGAGGTTGTCTCTGTGGACTTGCACAGGAGCTAGAAGCTATGATGCTTGCCACAACTCATCCTTCGCTCCTACTGCCCCACTCTTCCTTCCACCACCTTCCTGCTGGTCCCTCTCCTCCCACTGACCAATGAAATAGAATTAAAGACCAAGATACAAATACATCCACACATCTGTGGATACCTGGTATTTGATAAAGAGGTCAGAAACACACGCTGTTTTTTTTTAAAGCATCTCCAACCAATGGTGTTGGACAAGCTGAATGGCTGCATGTAGAAGAATTGAAATAGATCCATATCTACCACCCTGCACAACACACACACACACACACACACACACACACACACAGAGAGAGAGAGAGAGAGAGAGAGAGAGAGAGAGAGAGAGAGAGAGGAGGCTTTCCAAACAGAACACCATCAATGCAGGCACTGAGATAAACAGTTAATAAATAGGATTTCATGAAACCGAGGAGCTTCTGCCCAGCCAAGAACACCATCCATTGGACAAAGTGGCAGCCTACAAATTGGGAAAAGATTTTTACCAATTCTACATCTGAGAGAGAGAGCAAATATCTAAAATATGTAAAGAACTAAAAAGAAAAGAAAAACCTGGACATTAAGAAAACAAAAAACCCAATTAAAAATGGGGTTCCAGTCTAGGCAGAATTCTCAATAGAGGAAACGCAAATGGCTGAGGAACGCTTAAAGAAATGTTCAACATCCTTAGCTGTCAGGGAATACAAGCCAAAATTACTTTGAGATTTCATCTTACCCCTGTCAGAATAGCTAAGATCAATAAAGCAAGTGACAGCTCAAGCTGACAAGGATGTGGAGTAAGAGGAACACTCATCCATTGGTGGTGGGAGTGCAAATCCATACAGCCGCTATGGAAATCAGTGTGGCACTTCCTCAGGGAATCAACCTACCTCGAGATCCAGCTAGATCACCCTCGGGCATGTACCTAGAGAATGCTTCATCCTACCACAGAGACATGTGCTCAGCTATGTTTATTGTTGCTTTCTTCATGCTAGTCAGAAATTGGAAACAACCTAGATGTCTCTCAGTAGCAGGATGAATAAGGAAAATATGGTGTACTTACACAATGGAGTATTACTCAGCTTTTCGGAATATGTCATTATGAAATTTATAGACAAAGGGATGGAACTAGAAAACCCCGAGTGAAGTATCCCAGACCCAGGAAGACAAATGTGGTGTGCATTCTCTTATATGTGACTATTAGCTGTTAAGTCAACGACGAGCAAGCTACAATCCATAGAACCACAGATGTTAGGACCAGAGTAATGGGCTCTCATTAGCAAAGGGAAACAGAATAGCTACTTATGGATGGATGGAGGAGGGTTGGAAGGGAAGGATCAAATGGGAAGGGGGAGGAGAGGAGGAGTTGTAGGAGGGAATACAGAAAGAGACAGCTAAAATTAAGAGCCCTTTGAGGGTTAGTATGCAAACCAGAACTGTAGGGAATCTCTCAATTATATACATGTATAAAAGTGATGGAAATAAAATTCCCACATATCGGTGATTGCCGTCATCCTCGGTGATTCTAGAAGAAAAAGTGAGGGCCTGTTGCTGAGGACACCATGCCCTTCCAGTCACAGGAGTTGGAGGAGTAGATCTGGATCTGACGTGGAAGAGTTCTCGCTGAGGACCAGCCCTTGGCTTTGAAAAACCCATGCATGCTGCTCACGGAGAAAGGCAACCAACGCTCTTATCTATCTGTGAGCCCAATGAGCCGCAGCAATGACTGGTGGGGCGAGATGTTCGGGAAGCCACAATAGTGGCACTTAAATCCTGGACACAAGCATCAGCCTCCTAATGATCTTATGGTCGGTTTGATAAGAGAAATCCATGCCTGGCACTGTAAATTTAGCCAATTACTTGTGGCTATTTCAGCCACGGGCCCTAGAGGAGAACCTAATACTGCCGCTTTGCTAAACAAGCATAATTCCAAACCGCACTCTAGATGCTTATACGTGTACCTGCAGATCAGTGCAGCTCTCGTCCCTTGTCAAAGACGCTTGTTGAGGCAATAGAGTCCACTACAGAAAGCCCCAGATGGTCAAAGTGACATGCAAGACAGCAAGTGATCATGGAGTGCTCACCCCCAATGAATACATTTATAGCACAATCCCCACGCTTAAAGAAAAGGAAAAAATCTCTGAAAAGGTGGTCAAAAAATTGTAAGAGCTAAGGACTTCTACTGTGATGTAGGCTCTTCTTTAAAGAGGATGGAGGGTGGGCTTAAATATAGAAAGGGGAGGGTAGATCTGTGTCTTTGTTTGGGTTTTATTGCAGTGAAGAGACACCATGAGCAAGACAAGTCTTAAAAGGCAAACATTTTTTGGAGCTGGCTTACACTTTCAAAGGTTTAGCCCATTATCATCACAGCAAGCAGCACAGCAGCGCCCAGGCAAACACGGTGCTGGAGGAGCCAAGAGTTTTGCGTCTTGATCTGAAGGCAGCCAGGAGGGGACTATTTTCTGTACTGGATGGAGTCTGAGCATAGGACACTTCAAAGCCCACCCACACAATGACACACTTCCTCCAGCAAGGACCCACTTCCTCCAATAAAGCCACACTCCTGATATTGCCAAGCATTCAGACACATGAATCTATGGGGACAGAACTCTCCAAACCACCATAATCTGGGAGGAGTTGGAAGAGGATCGGATGGTAAATAGGATTAAGACATGAAGATACACTGTATGAATTCTCTAAGAATAAATCTATCATACACATATCTGTCTATCATTTGTTAAATACAATTTATGTATCTATAGCTAGGTATCTTCTTTCTGTCTACAATCTATATCTATCATCTATAATCTATATGCATATCTGTCTATCTTCTGTTTATCTACTTATCATCTACAATTTGTCTATCTACATCTATCTATCCACCCACCTATCTATCTATCTATCTATCTATCTATCTATCTATCTATCTATCTATCTACCATGTATTTATCATCTTTCTGCATATCTTTGTAGCATAATATCCCTAAACAGTGCCACCAACTGGGGACCAAGTGTTCAAGTGTCCTGGAGGGGTGAATTTCTCATAAAAACACCAAATGACGACAATTTCACTCTTTTTATAGTTGGACAAATTCATTTCATATACATGTCTCTACAGTATAGATATATCAGATTTTCATTATTCATTCGTCTGTTGATGAACTTTTAGGTTGACTCCAAGGCTTGGCTATTGTGAATCGTACTGCAATAAACATGGATTGGGAGTTGTCTCTACAGCATTTGGACCTAGACTCCTTTGAGTACATACCAGGAATGGTGTGGCTGGTCTATACGATAGTTACAGTGTTAGTTTTCTGAGGAACCCTTATGTTGATTTTCACAGTGGCTGGACTAACTTGCACTGTCTCCAGTAGGGCGTAGGCTTCTCCTTTCTGCAGATCCTCCCCAGGGTTTGCTGTTGGTCTCCTTAATGGCAGCCACTTTGCCTGAAGCGAGAGGATGCATTTTAATTTGCATTTCCATGGTAGCAAAAGGTGCTTAACAACATTTCCACGTGCTTAATGGTTCTTTGTAATTAATCTTTTGAGAGCTGTCTGTTCATTTCATATATCTATTATTGGATTGTTTGGGTCTGGGGTTTTTAGTGTTTTTTTTTTAAGTTCATTATACATTCTAAGTATTCGTCCTTTGTCAGATGTATAGGTCTCCCCTTCTTTGCTGTCGCTTCACCCAATTAACAGTTTCCTAGCCTGTTTGCCAGTTCATAGTAACATTTCCTGAGCTACTGATTTTTTTTTTCTAGGACATTCTTGCATGTGCCCATATCTTCTTCAAGATATGTTTTCCTTTAACAGTTTCAGAGTTTCTGGTCTTATGTTCAGGTATTTAAACATTTTGAATTAATTTCCGTACAGGTTAGTAGATAGGAAACTAATTTCTCCATTTCCCTCATATCTGTTGAACAGACTTTCTACAGGCGTGTTTTATAGTCTTTGTCAAAACTCAGGTGGCTGTTGCTGGTGACTGTTGCTGGTGGCTGTTGCTGGTGTCTTTGTTTCTGGGTTAACCATTAATGCTGTTAATTGGCACACCAGTTTTGAACTAGTAATATACTCTTTCCTGTTACCTTGTTTCTACAATATAATCAGAAATCAGAATCCCCCTACCCCCCAGCATTGTCTCTTATGCTCAGCTTAGTTTTAGGTCCTTTCTATTTCCACATGAATTTTTCCTCCTCTGTAAAGCATGCCAGTAGAATTTTGATAAGCTTTGCATTGAATTTGCAGACCACTTTTGATAATAGAGCCATTTTGCACTTATCCTGCCAATGCACAAATCTGAGAGGTTTTTTTTTTTCATTTTCTAGTTCCTCATTTTTTTTCATTGTTTTTCAAAGCTTGCATTACAGAGATGCCTTACCTCCTCCACTAGGTTCCTTTCTCTGTTGTCCTGTTCCACTTTCTAAAGTTCTTTCTTTCCGACTAAAACTCCAGTGCCTTTCCCCAGTCACCCACAAATAAGGGTAGCTTCCCTCTAGCCATCTCTGAATTATTCCCTGGAGATTCTCACAGTCAACATGAGAGCATTGTCCTCCATCTTCCCTCGAGTTAATTTTTAAGTTTTCCTTTTTAACAAACTGGTTATTCAAGGAGCATGTTGTTCATTTCCAAATATTTGTCAGGTTTCCAAAATTCCTCTCATTACTGATTTCTACTTTCAAACCATTGTGGTCAGGAAAAATACCTGATGTATTTTTAATCCTCTTAAATGTGTTAAGGCTTACTTTGTGGCTGAACTTGTGATCTGTCCTAGAGATCATTCCGCATGTGCTTGTGAAGAATGTGTGTTTGGCCACTTCTGGATGGAATGTTCTGTATTGTGTCTGTTACATCTATTTCGACTAAAGTACTTCTCAATTCCAGTGTTTTCTGACCCTTTCTAGAATATCTGTTCCTTGCTAAAAGTAGTTTGTTATAACGACTTTTATGAGTTGGTATTCTGGTGAGTGAAAACATATTTCTAGTGGTCATATCCTCTTGGTGAACTGACATCTTGTCATTAGATAATCCCTTCCTCCTTGACAGTCTGTTTTTATGAGTAGATACTTAGTGACACTTCCTTGTATGCTGTTGCTTCTTTGGTTTTATAAGTAGATATTTATTAACACTCCCCTGTATGTCGTGTGCTTCCTTGTGTTTTCTTTCTCTGTCTATAGGTACTCCTACTGTCTTTGGGTTTTATATACAGGGTTTCACCATCTCTCTAAATTTTCTCTCTGTGTGTTCTTTAAAGTAAACCAAGTCTTCTACAGGCACAATATAATTGGGAATTGTTTAGTTACTCAAACACTCTGAAAATTTTAAGATTTATTTTATTTTTATTTTATGCTTCATGTGATTAAGTAATGCCTTAATTGGCTTGGAGGCTCCATTTTGCATGCTTGATGTATTTAACAATGAGCAACTCAATCTTTGTTACCTAAAACAATTTTGTTCACAATCCCTTCAGTTATGAAGGGCAACTTTTATTCATTCAACACTTTAACTGTATTGTCCCATTCTGTCCTGACCTTAAAGGGATCTGAGAAACTGGACGCTAGACTGGCTAGAGCTTCCTTACATGTCCTGAGGCCTTCAGGACTCCCTCTTTGCCTTTGATTGTAGAAAATTTGTCTTGGTGTAGGTTTCTTTGAATTGAATATGGTTTATGGGTTTTCCAGCCATGTCTTTTTTTTTTTTTTTTTTTTTTTTTTTTTTTTTTTAAATTTTATGTGTATGCATATTGCTTGTATGTATGAATGAATATATGTGTATGTGTATGCCTGCCATGTACAAGGCAGTGCCTACAGGTTTTATGTGCATATGTGTTTGCTTGTATGTATGAATGTACATATGTACAAATATATGCATGTACACTATGCGCAAAGAGTGCCTACAGAGGCCAGAAGATGATGTCAAATCTCCTGGAACTGGAGCAGCTGATAGCTGTGAACCACCATGTGACTGGGAACTGAACCCAGGTTCTCTGCAAGAGCAGACAATGCTGTTAACTCACTGAGTTATCTCTCCAGCACATCAGCTACTAGTGTTTAACTAGGGTAATTTTTATAACGTAAAGACTAGCTTTCTTGATGTTATATAAAGCCTATAGGGTTAGTTCCTCTTTATCATTTTTAAATAATAATCTACTGATGAATTTGAGTTGTTATTGATCCTGCTCAGTCAATTCCATGGCTTTGCTTTTTTTTTTTTTTTCCCCCCCGGGGCCGGGGATTGAACCCAGGACCTTGCGCTTCCTAGGCAAGCGCTCTACCACTGAGCCAAATCCCCAACCCTTGAGCCAAATCCCCAACCCTTGGCTTTGCTTTTAATAGCATTTTTATTTTTTATTTTTTAATAGCAGTTTAAAAACTCCTAGTTACTATCCTAGTTCTTCACTGCTGAGCTCAGGTTTTAATTTTTCATTTCAATCTCTATTACGTTTTCCACTTCTCATTAGCATAGTTTTCCTGTTTCATTTCATTGTTTCTCGGTGTTATCTTGAAGTTTTCCAAGTTCCACAATTAATTGCTTGGAATTCTTTGACAAGCAGTTTATAGATCTCCATTTGGGGACGGGGGGTCAGCTACTGTTTTGTGGGATAATTTTGGTACAAAGGGAGATAATTTCTGGTTAGGATCTTGCTAAGTAGCTCAGGTTAGCTTCAAACTTGTGATCTTTCTGATTCAGCCTCCTCAACAGTTGGGATTGCAGGTATCACAATGTGTGTGTGTGTGTGTGTGTGTGTGTGTGTGTGTGTGTGTGTGTGTGTGTGTGTGTGAGTGTGTGTGTGTGTCTGTATGAGTGTGTGTGTGTGTGTGTGTGTGTGTGTGTGTGTGTGTGTGAGTGTGTGTGTGGTGTGTGTGTGTGTGTGTGGGTGTGTGTGTGTGAGTGTGTGTGTGTGCATGAGTGTGTGTGCGTGTGTGTGTGTATGTGTGTGTGTGTGTGCAGTATGTGTGATGTGTGGGTGTGTGTGTGTGTGAGTGTGGTGTGTGTGTGTGTGTGTGTGTGTGTGTGTGTGTGTGTATGTGAGTGTGTGTGTGTATGAGTGTGTGTGTGTGTGTGTGTGTGTGTGAGTGTGTGTGTGTGTGTGTGTGTGTGTGTGTGTGTGTGTGAGTGTGTGTGTGTGTGTGTGTGTGTGTATGTGTGTGTGTGTGTGTGTGTGTGTGTGTGTGTGAGTGTGTGTGTGAGTGTGTGTGTGTGAGTGTGTGTGTGTGTGAGTGTGTGTGAGTGTGTGTGTGTGTGTGAGTGCATGTGTGTTTAGTGGTGTCTGTCTCGTTGGTTTTTCACATTCTGTCTTGCCTACATTGATATTTAAACATGTGAAAGCAGCCACTTCTTTCTGGGCTGGTTTTGATCACTGTTTTGCTTGTGAGCCTTGAACAGCAGAGCCTTCTCTTCAGCCCTTGGCTGCTTTGTTGTTTCTTGTTACTTTGCTTGTTTTCTTGCATGCAGGAAGGGTTGGGACCCGGTATCTCACCTGTGGTAAGCAAGCATCTTACCACAGAGTAACGTTTCTAGTCCCGTGGGATGGTTTCGATAGGAAAGGGTTTCTCTTGGGAGTAAACACAAAGACTGACTAAATGGGATTCGGGCGTCTGAGAGCAACAAGAGCACAGTGACAGACTCTCTGTAGCTGCCAGCTGAGCTCCCTGTTGTTGAAGGCTGTTGGAATCCATCTTTTGAGATGAAAATTGCTAAAACCCAAACTCAGGGATCTCCTTCACTCTCGCCAGGGCAGTTGTGGGCAATCTTTCTTGTAATTTTATTTTTTATTGTTTATTTTGTTTATTTACATTTCAAATGTTATCCCCCTTCCCGGTTTCCTCTCCAAAAATGTCCCATCCCCCCACCCCGGCCACCTCCACTAGGGTTCTTCTTCACCCACCTACCCACTCCTGCCCCACAGTCTGACATTCCCCTACGCTGGGGCATCGAGCCTTCATAGGACCAAGGGCCTCCCCTCCCTTTGAGGCCAGACAGTGCCATCCTCTGCTACATATACAGCTGGAGCCATGGGCCCTTCCATGTGTACTCTTTGGGTAGTGGTTTAGTCCCCAGGAGCTCTGGGGTATCTGGTTGGTTGATATTGTTGTTCTTCCTATTGGGTTGCAAACCCCTTCATCTCCCCAGTCCTTCCCCTAACTCTGCCATTGGGGTCACCATGCTCAGTTGCTGCAAGCACCCGCCTCTGTATTTGTCATGTTCTGGCAGAGCCTCTCAGGAGACAGCTATATGAGGCTCCTGTCTGCATGAACTTCTTGGCATCAGCAGTAGTGTCTGGGTTTGGTGACTACATATGGGCCGGATCCCCAGGTGGGGCCGTCTCTGGATGGCCTTTCCTCAAATCTCTGCTCCACGTTTTGTCCCTGTATTTCCTTTAGACAGGAGCAATTCTGAGTTAAAATTTTGAGATGGGTGAGTGGTGTCATCGCTCAACTGGGGGCCGTGCCTAACCTCTGGATATGGTCTCTACAGGGTCTCTTTTCCCTTTGTTGGGTATTTCAGCTACTGTTATCTGCAATGGGTCCTGGGAGCCTCTTGCTTTCCTGGCATCTGGGGTTTTCTGTGGGCTCCGTAAAGCTTAAAGAAATTGTGCTTTGATCAAATCCACCTCATCCCCTCTCCTCTGGTTCCCTCCTCCCTACTGCTTTTCATGTGTGGTTTTTGTTTGTTTGTTTTTGATTAAGCCCAGAGTCCACTTACCATTGGCAAGGGATAGAGTCATCTACTAGAGAACATAGTTTATAGTCATCTACTGGAGCACAAGTAGTCTCACAGGGGACACATCTCTGAGGAAAACCATTTCTTCCCTCAGCAGCCATAAATTTCCAGTAGTTCTTCAGTGGGTGGCTGTTCCTTACCTTTAGGCTTTAAGAACTCTCACACACCTCCTTCACCAGAGATTACATTTTAGTTCTTCAGATGCTGCAGGACCCCCCCCTATAGAAGCCTTTATACAACCCACACAGGCTTCATATGATGGGCAAGGGAGACACAAGCAGGCCTGGAGCTATCCTACATCAGACCAGTACTTGCCCAGACTCTGCCCAGGTGATGGAGTGAGCAATGACATAGAGTGGTAGACTAAGGCAGAGGTCAACCTCAAGAACTAAACTACTTAGACTTGCTCCCAGTCTGTTACCATAGAAGCCTTCAAATATTCCACCACGCAGGCCTGTGCTTCATGGCTTCCATGTGTAGGAGACAGAGGCTCAGGGCTTGCTACAGCTGGCATGGAGAGCAACAGAAAGCATTCACAAACAGGTCAACAGCCTTCCCAAGCTGTTCTGTGGCTCTGGGGAAGGTGAAGAAGATACATCAGCTGCAGGTTGTGCTGGGTGTGAGGGCCAGAGAGTAGGGTCATCCCAAGCTGCAGTGTGGTGAGGAGAGGGACCATGAGGTCATCTCCTAGGCAAACCCCTCAAAACACATGGCTGAGGAGGAAGATGACAGCAGTTCTCGGGTTCTTCTCCCACATATCCTGAGAGGTCCTGGGCTAAGGTGGATACCTGGGGTTAGGCAGGCTCTACCATGACAGTAAGAGTTGAGCTTGACTGGAGATGCTGAAGGACAGCAGCCTGGGAGGTAGGGACTGAGTCAAAGGCCTAGAAGAGCCTGCTGTTTGTGCGAGCTCATCACTGGGACTTGGGAATGAACACCATAGGTCAAAATGTATGCAAAGAGGTTTCAGCAGAACGTGTAGCTCTCTAGGCTTGTGGCTTCTCCCCTGCCTGTCTCCCAGCTCAGCTCATTTGGGAGGGAGGGGACATTACTGTCAGTCCTCACAGCCTCAGATTGTCTCTGTTAACGGTCTCCTGTCCAGAAAAAGTGGCCTCAAATAACCCATGGCAGCTTCCCTGATAGCTGGCATTGGCCAATGAGCCAGAACCATCTGGGGACCATGGGCCCAGAGCCCAGGACAGCGTGGGTGGGGTGCAATGACGATTCCAGTGCTGGGGAGCCATTAGTCCCACCTGAGGTCACTTACACCACCTGGCTGTGCCCCAAGGTCAGGCCACCCATGTTCTGATGCAGCCAGACCACAGACCAAGACACATGTGCCTGCTTACATCCTACGGCCCATCTCCATCTGTGTGTCCAGAACCCATGGTTTCCAATTGGGTTTGCACACTCCTCATGCTACGGATGGTATACGGAGGCTGCTCTACTGGCCCTCCCTGAAAGCCCCCATGCTGACCACAGCTCCTCTTGAACTGCTTCTACCAAGCTGCCTGGTCTCCTCGGGGGTCCCAGAGGGTCCTGAACCCCCATTATGCAGAACATAATGGGACAGTTACCTGATCCTGGCCTCAGTGTGTGCCTCAGTTTCTCCACCTGGAAGGTGGGGTTGACCAATCATGAGGCACTGATAGAGTAACGAGAGGATGATGTGACAGCATCTGCAGCTCTCAGTTGCTGGTTTCCTGGAATTTTACACAGCAAAGCCAATGCCCTCTGGGAACCCCAGCTCTGTGGTCTCCCATCCTGGGCAGCTGGCACATGCCAGTGCCCAGATTGTCTCAGAAGTCTAAACACATTTTCTAATATCCATAAACCCATTTACATTGTGGACGATACTGAGTCCATATGTTTCCAATCTGTTTGCATCCTAATGACCCCATATTAACTTGGTGATCATTGTAAAGCACCAGCCTCTTGGATGACTAGAAAGTTAGGATTCAATCTTTTATGGAAGGAGCAAATTTAACCCAAAATTAACCTAAAGGGTTGTGTAACTCAGTATCTCTGAGTGAAAAGTACCCAGGGTCAGCCACCAGGGAATTACCAGCAGTCAGTAGTTGTGCACAGAAGAGCATGTGGACCCCATGGATAGGAGGGGAGCTGGGGCAGGAGTGCAGAATGAAGCTAGAACTGTTCTCTAAGGAACCAGAAGGAGTGCGTGCAGCCTGTGCACATGGGAGGATTTGAGTAGAGGTTCGATGTAGAAAGGTAGATCCAGGTAATGGGGTCAGATTCCCTAGGGAGTTTCAGCTCTGTACTCCCAGAACATTGAGACCTAAGATATCCCCCCTTCTCCCCATGTATGTCTTATGGGCATGCTTATGTGAGTGTGTATATGTGTGTATGTGGGTATACGTGTGTATCTGTGAGGAGGCAAGAAGTTGACAGCCTCCTCAGTCTTTCCACTTCATTTTATGAGATGGAGGTCTCTTCCTAAACCTAAGCTGTCTGGTTGACAAGCTTCACGGATCAATTTTCCTACTCCACCAGTGCTAGAGTGACAGATGTGTATTACTCTGTTCACATGTCAGACATGTATTACTGTGCTCATGTGTTACAGACATGTATCACCGTGGTCATGTGTTACAGACATGTATCACCGTGGTCATGTGTTACAGACATGTATCACTGTGCTTATGTGCTTCAGACATGTATCACTGTGCTCATGTGTTACAGACATGTATCACTGTGGTCATGTGTTACAGACATGTATCACTGTGCTTATGTGCTTCAGACATATGTTGCATGTTGCAGACATGCACCACTCTGCTCCTGTGCTACAGACATGATCACTATGCTCCTGTGTTATAAACATGTATCACTGTGCTCATGTGTTACAGACATGTATACCGTGCTCATGTGTTCCTTTTTACCACATCTGGGGATCTGAATTCATGTCTACACACCCACTTGCACAATATCACTCCCTCACTAAGCCACCTCTCCAGCCCCAGATCTCAGAGAGCTCAGATACTTTTAACAGCTTGGGCTGACTTGCCAATCTGAGAAATGGAATGCTGGGAGCTCACAGTGCACCCCAAGAGTTCAAATCTTTGAAGGAAATTCAGGACTGACTGGGTCCCAGCTGAAGGGTTGGGAGGGGCAACCAGAGGTCTTTGGTATAGCCTCAGGTGTTGGGAGTGATGCCCTTGAAACCCTCCATTATTGACATTAATATTATGGTTAGAGTTAAGTATGACTGGGTTCATGGAAAATCCCCAGCCAGCTGCAGAAGACTAATACAAATCTGGTGGTCAGGATGAATAATGATATGATAAAGCTATGACCTTGCTGAGAAATACATCTGACGTCAAGATGCCCAGTGTGATGACTTGTAACCTTTCTGAAAAACCAACATCCTATTGACATCAGCCGACCACACGAATACTGTGTCCTTGGCCTGTGTAAATGTTTCCTACTTCCCCCGTCCCTCTGTTACCCCTGTTATGGTATAAATTCAGCCTTGGGAAAAAATAGAATTGTCGCCTTGATCAGACTCTTGTCTTGGGGTCCTTCTTTGAGTCTCTTGTCCCCCATTCTCTTCCAGGTACCCTCTGCACCCTCGATGACACTCAGGCCCTCCCTAAACAGCATTTTCAAACAGTGAATTAGAAATAGGGCTGCACATCCGCACATCCTGTTCTAGAAGCTCTAGCCAAAGAAAGAAGGCAAGAAAAAACTGGGAAACAGTAGACACCCAAATAGGACAGGGACAAGTGAAACTCTCTGCTGATGGCAAACATTATCATGTGGGAGAAAAAGAAACATAAGAAAACACACACACACACACACACACACACACACACACACACACACACACATTGTTTAAACAAATGCAGCAAACTCGCAAACTGTAGAATCAACATGCAAAGGACAGTTATATTTTACTTTTTAATTAGAAACCTATCAATTCCAATTTGTGCTATCAATATACTCCTGGATATGGCCATCCCTCAGAGGCCATTGTTTGTTCACAGGGCCCCAGATAGGGATTCATGACCCCTTCCTATGCCATAAACATTTACTGGCATGATCTTGTGCAGGGCTTATGTAGACGATTATAGTTGCTCTGAGTTCATGGGTGCTGTATCCATGTCCAGAAAACAGTTTCACCATGGTCCTCCCTGACCTCTGACTTCTGGCTTTCTTGGTATTTCCACCCTCTCTTCTACAACAATCTGTTGGCCCTGGAGTGTGAGAGTATGGAGAGAGAGAGAGAGAGAGAGAGAGAGAGAGAGAGAGAGAGAGAGAGAGAGAGAGAGAGAGAGAGAGATTCCATTTGTGGCTCAGTATTCTACTGACAAATTATTTTGTTTGACCAGTGTATGTCTCTACATTACCCATCATCACCTGTACAAAGAAACTCCTTTGATGAGGGCTGAGAGCAACACTGTAAGAGTAGAGAGATTCTATCTGAAGAACAATTTGATACTTGTCCATTTAGCAGATTCAGCTTCTCAACCATGAGTTCTTGGTTAGGTGTGCAGTGTTGGCATGTGTTTCCTCCTGTGGAGCAGTTCCTTAAACTCAGTCACAAAGCAGTTGATTACCCCATAACATGCATACCCCTATGGACAGTATTACAGCTCACTGAGTTCACAACCAGTAAGACTGTCCCCCTGATTCCAGGAAGCCTGCATAGCATCTTATGATAATACAAAAGCTATCTAGCAGGGAAGAAATTCCTGGTCAGGATTGACTTCATTTGTCTACGTCCTGTGACCAGCCTGTGTAGGTCTTCAGCAATAAGGTCTTACCATGAAGTTCAGGTAGGCAACCAAGGGCAATAGCAACAGCCTATACTGTTTGGAGGATGAGTGGAGAAAATCAGTTATGTTTATATATAACAATAACAAATTATCTGTAAAGAAATTAAGCAAACAATCTCACTTGCAATCGCTAAAGCTGATTCAGGAGAATATTTAACCAAGGAAGTGAAGGATGCGTGTGCTGAACTCTGTCGATCATTGATAAAAGAAACACAGCAAGAAACCAATAAATGGAAAGATAGCATGTGGTAACTTTCTGTGATTGGAAGAATTAATGTTGTTAAAATATCTAAATTACCCACTGTGATCTACAGATCAATACACAGTTCCGATGTCATTTTTCACAGAACTAGGGAAAAATTGAAATTTGTATTGAACAATAAATGGCCCCAATTAGCCATAGCAATCTTGATCAAAGAGAACAAAGCTGGAGGACTCACGATAACTGAATTAAAAATCTATTACACAGTGGTGATCAGAACACTATGGTACTAACATCCCAACTAGACACTTCAATCAATGTTACAGGATAGAGCATTCAGAGCTCTATGCCAAGAGCATACCCTGGGAAAAGAACAGAGGCTTAAATACTTCCTGTTGGGAAAACTAGACATTCACATTCAATACAGGAGACTGAAGGATTATCTCACACTACATACAAAGATCAACTTCCATCCAGACATTAAAACTTACTACATGTGGTGGTTTGAATATGCTTAGCCCAAGAAGTGGAACTACTAGGAGGTGTGATCTTGTTGGAGTAGGTGTGGCTTTGTTAGAGGAAGGATGTCAATTTGGGGGTGGACTTTGAGACTCTCCTGCTAGCCACCTTGAAGACAGTCTTCTCATGTTTGCCTTCAGAATAAGATGTAGACCTCTCAGCTCCTCCAGTGCCATGCATGCCTGGATGCTGCCATGATTCCTGCCATGATAATAATGGACTGAATCTCTGAACCTGTAAGCCAGCCTCGGCTAAATGCTGTCCATTTTAAGATTTGTCTTGGTCTTGGTGTCTTTTTACAGCAGTAAAACCCTAAGGCACTGTTACATAAGATCCCAACTGTACAATTACTAGAAGAAAACCAGAGGGAGGAGTTTCCATCACGTTGCAACATTGGCTTTGGCCTTATATAACTTACAGCACTTTTTTGAGGTAAGTTTTCACTATGTTGCCTTGACTAGCTTGTAACTCACTATGAGTGTTACAAGGCTAACTTAAAGACATAGAGATCCCCTCACCTTTACCTCCCAAGTGCTAGAATTAAAGGTGTATGCCACCACATCCAGCAGCTTTGAGATAAGAGTGTGTGTGTGTGTGTGTGTGTGTGTGTGTGTGTGTGTATGTAATATCTCCAAAAGCAAAGAAAAAATACACAAGCTTGGTTACATCAAGCAAAAAACCACTTCTTGACAGAGACAAAATAACAGCTAAAAACTAGAGGAAACCATTTTTTAAGCCATACATCATAGGGTTAATATCTAAAGTACACAAGGAACTGAAACAATTCAACAAGGGGAAAACAAAATTCTAATTGTAGAATGAGCAAAGACCCCCAAAGAGACATTTTTTTCCTTTAGTGATTTCATACACAAATACCATACGTTAGGGCATATCCACCCCTACCCCACTTCCTGTTTTCCTCCTTAACTTCTTCAGGACTCCCTCTGCATTCCCCTCCCATCTTCAGGTCTTCCACCTTTTAAAAATAAATCATAATGCAGTTAATAATGCCTGTATGTCCATGGGTACAGTGCAGCATCCACTGGAGCCTGGGCGCCTAGCATGAATCCTGACTCTCCTTCAAACAATGGCCATCAAACCAAACGACCATCACACAGTTCCTCAGTGTCTATCCTTGGGTAAATGAATAAGGGTGCTGTACCTGTACACAGTGGGATATCACTCAAACTTTGAAAAGAATGGACTTCAGCCACTTATGTCAGACAGGGTGAGTCCACAGGAAGCCAGAAGCCACAAGATCTCATTACAAGTGGTACCTAAGACTGTTAACTTTGGATCTGGGAGAATGAGGATTAATATGTAAAACTGTGCAAGCGTGAAGCTGGGACCCCTCACCATGTGCTTAGGTAAGACTCCTCATCTCTGAATGGGAGCTAGTTTCATATCAGTGAAGCCAACAGAGACCATCTCCACTCCACTCCCTTTGAAGGTCTATCAGAGCTCTCTTCACACCATGGGTCCAGGGATGCCCAAGGAGATCAAGGTAAATCTCCTGCCCTGCCACACCCTGCCAGATCCAGGGTGTCCTCAGTTCTGCTTCTGTTCACTGAGCACAGTTGGATCGCGACTCTCACTGCCTGGCCACTAGAAGCAGGGTGTTTGGCAGGCCCAAGTCAGCTCTGGGCAGTAAACACTTCCTACTGGCAGGAGGGGAAAGAGGCTCTGGTCTCAAGGGTCCTTGGTCTCTGCTTCTCTTTGCTGCTCCAAGTAGCCATTGAGGAATCTGGACACCAAGAGTGGGAACTCCCAAGCTGGCAGGACACACCGTCCAGGGGACCCTGGGCTCTCCAGTAAGGTACACAGACCTTGCTTCACTGTTGGGTAATGCTCCGTGGTTATGACCAGGATTTTGCAAGAAGCTATGTTTATGCGATGTTTTACCACTGGCAATTTGCTCGTGGTTTTCTGTTGGTGCCAAACCAGTCTCCGAAGACTGGAGTTCTGGAAACACACAGGGGGCATACGGAACTGAGCCTGCTGCTGCCTTCAGAGCTCAGATTTAGCAGAACTCAGTTCACACTGCCTCCTAGGGAAATACTTGGGCATCGAAGACATGTGCAGCAGGGTTCTGGTGCCTCCATTATAAGCAGATGCTCTCCACGCTGTCCTCCTGCCCCGGATCAGGCTGTTGGCTACTGTCACACCTTTCACTTCATGCCCTAATCCCAGGGAACTGAGCTAGTTTGTAGAGGCAAGCCCAAAGCAGGGCACCATCTCTACTGGGCCAGATTATTACTTTTAACCTCCTCTAGGTGCTCCTATTACCAGTACCTCTAGGCTGCGCTTAGAATTCTTCCAGGTACTGCCAGCCTTCCCTGAATTCTTTCCCTAGTATCCCAAGCCCTCACTGGCTTGATCCCTCTTCTTGAAATGATGTCCACTGTCATCCAGAACCTAAGCTATACTTCATCCTCAGGACCGCATCCCTCTGCCTCCACATGGACTGTGGCAAAGGTTTCTGCCTGGAATTTTTGTGTCTCCTTCCTGCATCCTCTTTCTTTACACTCAGAGTCATGCCCCAATCATGTCCAAGGTAGGTGCCTTGACAGGAAGCCCAGAGCATGTTGTAAACCTCCATGGGGTCCTACACTCTCTTGGCCCTTTCTCTCATGAATATACCTCAACTGACCCCAACACCCTAGCCGGTTCCTCAGGCCTCTAGTGATGGCCTCCAGAGCCTTGTGCCCAGCAATCTTGCCATCTCAGACATGCCAAGGCTTTGCTATGTTCACCAGAATGGGTAGCACAGTTCTAGGTCCCCATCAAATGCTATGAGTCCCCCTGGCCAGGAAGTGATTGCTTCCATTTCATGGTGATTACTGTCATGCTTTGAATCTGAAATGTCCCCTATAGTCTCAGGCATTCTAACACTTGCTGCCCAGTTCGGGGGTGCTGTATGGAGGAACTTCAGTTGGTACAGCCTTGCAGGAGGTGCATCACTAGGGTGGGGTTTTGAGTTCTTAGCCTTACACTACCACCTGCTCATTCTGTTTCACGCCTGTTAAAAATGCAATCTTTCAGCTTTCTGATCTGTCTGTCTGCTGTCTCTACCAATATGGGCTCTAACTCTCTGATACTTTAAACCAAAATAAAGTCTTCAGTAAGATACTTTTGGTCCTGGTAGTTTATTACAGCGGTAGCAAAGCTATTAATACAACCATCCAACCTCACTGGCCTTCCAGAACTACATGTATCCCAAAATAAATGCTACGAGGATTAATTGATCCAGGGTCTCTGCTCCAGGTTTGTGTCCTGCCACTCCTTGGTAAGGCTGTCTATGGGGAGCCCTGACTTGTGATCGATGTACACACTGAGAGTCAGCTGATGTTGAATGATAATTCTAGAACACACATGGATAGAAGGCACCCTTTGCCATGAGGAAATCCACATGGAGAAAAGGGAATTTGCTCCTCATCTCGCTCCATATATAAAACCAGCTCAGATGGATTAAAGACTCAAATGTATACTTTAAGCTGTAAAACTACTAGAAGTGAACAAGGGGAATTTGGTGGGTTGAGCAAGAATGGGCCCCTACGTACTCATATATTTGAATGCTTAGTCACCAAAGAGTAAAACTGTTTGAGAAAGATTAGAAGGTCTTATTAGAACAGGTATGGGTTGTTGCTATAAAATTATTAAAAAAGGGTCTTTTATCCTGTACTAGATCTGGCACAATAGTGCCCCAAGATATCTGGTAGACATCTTCATCTCAGTCAGCAAAGCCTCTCACCCATTTTGCTCTACCCCATATCACACTGCTGATGGCTTCTCTGTGAGCCTGGCAACAATCTCTCTACCCATCTAGTTCCCAAGGCAGGTTGCCACCATGCATGCCAGACATGCACATGTCTCCAGCCACCACATATTCTCTTGAATTCAATTAAATTACCACATGAAAAAACACACAATACAATAACCTCTGATAAGATATAATTTCCCACCTAGACATACAAAGCCCTGTACACATCCATCCCTTAATAATATTCATAACAACCTGTAAATGTGCAGAGAGGAATCTTAACATCTGCCTCCATGTTCTCTCCACTGCCTCTCTCTCCCTAGCTCCAGTCTCCTCCCCTCTAAAACTTCTCCCACCCATCCCTCCTTCTTGTCCAATAACAGGCCTCATTCTATCTTGTACCTGCCTTCACCTGCATAATGACAGCATCCTACAATGAACGAACTTTCTAAAACTATAAGCAAGCTCCCAATTAAATGCTTTCTTTTATAAGAGTTGCCTTGGTCATGGTGTCTCTTCACAGCAATAGAAAAGGAATTAAGGCAGTGAAGAACTGCATGACATCAATCTGGGCAATGATTTTCTTTTCAGATTTGACCTGTAAGGGCACAAGCCATAGAAGCAAAAGTAGACAAGTAGTATGGCTAAAGGTCATTGGCAGAAATGACCTCGTGGTATGGAAGAAGTGAGATGACATTTATAAACCATGCTCAACAGGTTAGTATAAAAGGCCAGAGAAAGAATTCATATAACTCAATGGTCAGGAAAAGTCCAATAAAAATGGACAAAGTGGGTTTGCCCGAGGCATAGCCAGTGGTGTGTTGCCTGCTGTCCTCTGATCTCTATCTTCTGACACACAGCTCACCCTGCCATCCCAAGGAGTCTTTTGGGGTCCCAGAAGGATTAAGCTTAGACTTCTCCCCAGCCAATCCCCTACTATCCGGGTCCAACTGCAAAACAGCCAGCAAATGTGAATAGCATCCTGTTTCCTGGGATCCACTGTCAGGCTCTGCCTGCCTCCTTGAGAAGTCCTACTGGCATCAGGAGCATCTCATCAACACCAGGGGCAACCACATGACCAAAGGAGAGTGTAAGAACACAGCCAACAAGAGCCACAACAATATGGCAACACCAGAGACCAACTATCATGCTAGGGCAAGCCCTAGACACCCTAACACGGGTGAAACACAAGACCTTAAATCTGATCTTATAAAGATAATATTGACCTTTAAAGAGGAAATGAATAAATCCCTTAAAGAAATACAGGAAAATACAATCAAAATGGTGAAGGAAATGAATGAAACTGTCCAATAACTGAAAATGGAAATAGAAGCAATAAAGAAAACATAAACTGAAATAGTCCTGGAGAAGGAAAACCTAGGGAAGCAAACAGGAGCTACAGATGCAAGCATCACCAAACAATACAAGAAAAAAAAATGACAGGCACAGAAGATACGATTGAAGGAATCAATAGATTAGTCAAAGAAAATGCTAAATTTAAACATTCATGACACAAACATTTAAGAAATCTGGGACACCATGAAAAGACCAAACCTAATAGGAAGAGAAGAAGGAGAAGACTCCCAGCTCCAAAGCCCAGAAAATATTTTCAACAAAATCATAGAAGAAAACTTCCCCAACATAAAGAGAAACCTACAGACACACAAGAAGCTTATAGAACACCAAATAAATTGGACCAGAAAAGAAAATGCCCCTGCCACATAATAATCAACATGCTTAGTGTTTTGATTATTATACAAAACAAAGAAAGAATATTAAAAGTTGCGAGGGAAAAAGGTGAAGTAACATATAAAAGCAAACCTATAAGAATTACACCTGACTTCTCGACAGAGACTCTAAAAGCCAGAAAGGCCTGGACAGATGTCTTGCAGACTCTAACAGACCTCAAATGTTAGCCTAGACTATAATACCCAGAAAAATTATAATCACCATAGATGGAGAAACCAACATATTCCATGACAAAGCCAAATTTAAACAATATCTATGCACAAATACAGCCCTAGAAAAGAAAACAGAAGGAAAACTCCAACCTAAAGAGGCTAACTTATCCCGAGAAAACACAGGAAATAATTCATACTAACGAAACCAAAGAAAGAGAAGCATGCATGCAAACACACACACACACACACACGCACACACCACCACCACCACCACCACCACCACCACCACCATCAAAATAACCATTAACAATTTCTGGTTATTAATGTCTCTCAACATCAGTGGACTCAATTTCCCAATAAAAAGACATAGGATAACATAGGATAACAGACTGGATGCAAAAACATGACCCCTTACTCTGCTGCAAACAAGAAACAAACTTTAGCAACAAAGATAGACATCATCTCAGAGTAAAGGACTAGAATAAGGTTTTCTAAGCAAACTGACCCAAGAATCAACCTGTGGACCCAATTCTAATATGTAATAAAATAGATTTTCATATTAGCAAAAGAGACGAGAAGGACACTTCATACATTCGAAGGAAAAATCAACCACAATGACCACTCTATTCTGACTATCTATGCCCCAAATGGAAGGACACCCAAATTCATAAAAGAAACATTACTAAAGATTAAATTACACATCAAATCCCACACATTAATAGTAGGAACTTCAATACTCCACTCTCACCAATGGACAAATCATCAAGACAGAAACTAAACAGAGAAATAAAGTAAACAGAGGTTATGAATCAAATGGACTTAACAAACACCTATAGAATGTTTCCCTCAAACACAGAAGAATATAACTTCTCGGCACCTAACAGACCCTTCTCCAAAACTGACCATATAGTTAGTCACAAAGCAAGTCTCAACAGATATAACAAACTTGAAAAAAAAAAAATAAAACTCCTTGTATCTTATCAGTACATCATGGATTAAAGCTCGGACTCAACCACAGAAACAACAGAAAGTCTACAAACTCATGGAAACTGAATAGCTCTCTACTGAATGACCTCTGGATCAGGGAAGAAATAAAGGGAGAAATTAAAGACTTCCTAGAAACCAACGAAAATAAAGACACAACATACCCAAATATATGGGGCACAGCGAAAGCAGTACTAAGAGGAACATTCGTAGTACACGTGCCTTCATAAAGGGATGGCGCTATCTCATGTTAGCATCTTAAAAGCACACCTGAAGGCTCTACAACAAAAAGAAGCAAACACACCCAAGAGGAGGAGACATCAGGAAATAATCAAACTCAGGGCTCAAATCAATAAATCAGACACAAAGAGAACAACAAAAAGAATCAATGAAACCAAGAGCTGTTTTTCATTTTTGAAAAAAAAAAAATCAACAAGCTAGACAGAGCCTTAGCCAAACTAACTAAAAGAGAGATAATATTCAAATGAACAAAATTGGGTTGGGGATTTGGCTCAATGGTAGAGCCCTTGCCTAGCAAGCGCAAGGCCCTGGGTTCGGTCCCCAGCTCCGGAAAAAAAAAAAAAGAAAAAGAAAAAGAAAAGAACAAAATTAGAAATTAAAAGGGAGACATAGCAACAGACACTGAGGAAATCCAAAGAATCATTAGGTCTTACTTAAAACACCTGCACTACACAAAATTAGAAAAATCTAAATGAAATGGGTGATTTTCTGGACACATTTCTCTTATCAAAGTTAAATCAAGATCAGATAAACAATCCAAATAGTCCTGTAATCCCCCAAGGAATTAGAGGTGGTCATTAAAAGTCTCCCAACTAAAACCAGCCCAGGGCCAGATGGTTTTAGTGCAGAATTCTACCAGACTTTCAAAGAGCAGCTAGTACCAATACTCCTCAAAGTATTCCACAAAATAGGAACAGAGGGAACATTGCCAAATCCATTCTATGAAGCCACAGTCACTATGTAAACTACACACAGACTCAACCGAGAAAAAAATTTCAGACCAACTTCCCTCATGAACATTGATGCAAAATTATTCAATAAAAAGTTTATAAACTGAACCCAAGAGCACACATCAAAAACACAACACATCGTGATTAAGTAGGCTTCATCCCAGAGATGCAGGGGTGGTTCAATATATGAAAATCCATCAATTTAATTTACCATATAAACAAACTGAAAGAAAAAAAAAACATACGATCATCTCATTAGATGCTGAAGAAGCCTTTGAAAAAATCCAACATACCTTCATATTAAAAAGTCTTGGAGAGATCAGGGATACAGGGTCGATACATAAACATAATAAAGGCAATTTACAGCAAGCCAACAGCCAACATCAAATTAAATAGAAAGAAACTTAATGGCAATTACATTAAAATCGGGATCAAGACAAGGCTGTTCACACTCTACCTCTCCAATATACTTGAAGTTTTAGCCAGAGCCATAAGACACCAAAAGTCGATCAAGGGGACACAAATTGAAAAGGAAGAAGCCAAAATATCTGTTTGCAGATGATATGGTGTTTGCAGATGATATGGTAGTATACATAAACGATGCCAGAAATTCCACCAGAAAACTCCTACAACTGATAAAAAAAACTTCAGCAAAGTGGCAGGATATAAAATTAACTCAAAGAAAAAAAATCATCAACCTTCCTCTATTCAAAGGATAAACAGGCTGAGAAAGAAATTAGGGAAACAACACCCTTCACAATAGTGACAAATAACATAAAATACCTTGGTGTGACTCTAATCATGCGAGTGAGAGGCATGTCTGACAAGAACTTCAAGTCTCTGAAGGCAGAAATTGAGGAAGATATCAGAAGATGGAAAGATCTCCCTTGTTCATGGATTGGTGAGACTAACATTGTGAAAATGCCCATCTCACCAAAGCAATCTACAGAGTCAAGGAAAACCAAATCAAAATCCCAACTCCATTCTTCACAGATGTTGAAGATCAATTCTCCACTTCATATGGATAAACAAAAAAAAAAAATCAGGAAAACTAAAACGATCCAGTACAATAAATGAACTTCTGGAGGAATCACTGTCCCTGACTTCAGGCTATACTACAGAGCAATAGTAATAAAAACCACATGGTAATGGCATAAAAGAAACAGGTTGATCAATGGAGTTGAATCAAAGACCCAGAAATAAACCTACCCACCTATGGACTCTTGATTTTTGACAAAGAATCCAAAACCATACAATGGAACAAAGAAACCATCTTTAACAAATGGTGCTGTTCTGTCTGGACGTCTGCATGTAGAAGAATGCAAATAGACCCATGTTTATCACCCTGCATAAAACTCAAGTCCAAGTGGATCAAAGGCTCCAATATAAAGCTGGACACACTAAATCTAAAAGAAAAGAAAGTGGGGAATAGCCTTGAATTCATTGTCATAGTAGACAAATTCCTGAGCTAAGATGAATGGGACTTCATGGAACTCAAGGGCTAAACACTGTCAATAAGACAAAAGGGCAGCCTACAGAATGGGAAAGGATCTACATCTGGCAGAGAGCTGACATCCAAAATATATAACAAACTCAAGAATTAGATACTATAAAAACCAAATAACCCAATTTAAAATGCGGTATAGAGCTAAAGAGAGAATTCTCAAAAGAGGAATCTCTAATGGTCAAAAGAGCACTTAAAGAAAGGTTCAACATCCTTTGTCATCAGAGAATGCAAATCAAAGTGACTCTGAGATTCCACCTTACATCCATCAGAATGGCTGAGATCAAAAACTCAAGGGACAGCACGGATGTCCCGGCAAGGGTATGACAAGGATGTGGAGCAAGGGGAACACTCCTCCACTGCTGGTGGAGTGCAAACTTGTACAACCACTTCCGATATCAATTTGGCGCTTTCTCAAAAAATTAGGAATAGTTATATCCCAAGACTTACCACTCCTGGGCATATACCCAACAGATGCCCCAGTATACCACAAGGACATTCATTCAACTATGATCACAGCAGCCTTATTTGTAATAGCTAGAAACTGGAAACAACCTAGATGTCCCTCGACTGATGAATGGATAAAAAAAAAAATTGTGCACATCTACACCGTGGAATACTACTCAGCTTTTAAAAGAAAAACTGGATTAAATTTGCAGGCAAATGGATGGAACTTGAAAATAGCACCCTAAGTGAGGTAACGCAGACCCAGAAAGATACACACGGTATGTACGCAGTTATAAGTGGATATTAGCCATAAAGTACAGGACAAAGACGCTACAACCACAGACCCACCAAGGGAGGATGCTCAAATCTCACTCAGAAGGGGAAATTAAATAGATATCAGAGGTGGAGGGAGGGAGGGAACTGGAGGAAGGGGGTAGGGAGAAGAACAGGGATGGGGATCAGGTGTGGGGAAAGGAGGGGCAGGAGAAGGCTGGAAGAGAGAATGGAAATTGGTGGGGGCCATCTCTGGGAGGAGCCTGAGACCTGGGACATGGAGGCTCCCAGGAGTCTATGGGGGTGACTCTAGCTGAGACTCGTAGCAGCAGGGGATATGAAGACAGAAGTAGCCACCTCCTATAGTCAAGTGGTGCTTCCAGTGGAGGGAGGGAAACATCACCCCACCTACACAAACCTTCCACCCAAAATCTGTCCTGCCTACAAGATGCCAAGGGTTAAAGACGGAGCAGAGATTGAGGGAAGGGGCAGCCACTGCCTGGCCCAACTTGAGACCCAGCTCATGGGAGAGAGCCAACGACCCCTGACACTATTAATGATACTCTGCTATGCTTGCAGACAGGAACCTAGCATGACTGTCTCCCGAGAGGCTTCATTTAGCAGCGGAAACTGATGCAAAGACCCACAGCCAGACATCAAGCAGAGCTTGGGAAGTCTTGTGAAAGAGTAGGGAATAGGATTGAGCAAGCTGGATGTGCCAAGGACGCCACAACCAAGAGCTACACCGAGTCAACTAACCTGGGCCCATGGAAATAAAAATGGACAAAGCACATGAATATCCATTTCTCTGAAAAACACATAGAAATGGCCAACACCAATTCAATCAGAGAATATAAGGATTGTAAATGTGTATTTCAATGCCAGTACTAGATTTGTAAGAAATATTGAATATGAAACTTTTCGGTCAAACACTGTAAAAACGCTCGTTTATGACGAGGAAGTCAAATCTTCTTCCCTCCTGTGTAGACATTTTATACAAATCTTTTTATTTCTTCCACCTTGTAAAACTGCTGTATCTTTGCACGGCTTGGGTCCTGGAACCCTGGCTAATAGTGAAGGCGGAGGGAAGAAGTAACAGGTGAAGACAGAAAAGCTGGGATTGTGTGGGCGGGGCTCTCTGATTGAGAAGCCTCAGAGCCCTAAAGCTCAGTCTATATTATACACAGTGGAAGCGGGAGATAGGGTCATTGCTTACAGATGAACAGGGAGGTGGGGTCATTGTATACAGTGGAACAGGAAGGCGGGGTCATTGCATGATGTAGAACATGGAGGTGGTGTCCTTGCATACAGCTCAATGTAGAGGCGGGGTCATTGCTTACAGCGGAACAGGGAGGCGGGGTCATTGCACACGGCTGAATAGGGAGCCGGGGTCACTGCGTGAAGTGGAACAGGGAGGAAGGGTTATTGCATACCTGCATTGCCAGGGAACAGGAAGGAGGGGGCAGCACAGTGGAACGAAAAGGTGGGTTTAGCCAATCTCATAGGAACCATCTCTGTAGGTAGGGCAGCAATCTTCAGGCTGTAAACATCCGGGGATGCGGGCAGAAGTTATGGTAAATGTTTTCTGCACACTGTAAACATTTGCACTGTGACCGAGGAAGGCTTTGCCATCCCTCTGAACCTCATCTGTGGAAGGCGTCCCCATCTCCTTGGTTCGTGACGTGGCTGTGCACATGTCAAGCTGTACTCATTCACTCAGGACTGCACACGCTGCTCCCTACATAAAACCTTTATGCAAAAGTTTTAATTCCTTCTCACCCAGCAAAAGTTTTGATTACACAGAGGTCTGACTCTGTTCTTTTAGAATTCAAGAACTGCCCCTCTTCCTTCACTTCCTTTGTGCTTAATCCTTTAAAATTAGCCAATCACAAAAGACTTCCAGGTTAAACCCCAGCCAACGGGGAAAACTCAGTCACCACCTATATTAGAATAAAAACATAGTGAACTTCTTGGCCTAGTGCTCGTTCCTCTGCCTTTGGGGAAGTGATCAGAAGTTAAAAACTTGTTGAGATACTTTAATTGGAATGATGATCTCTTTGTGACCCTCCCAAACTGATTTCTAACAGAACGGAAAGAAGAATGCAGGACCTCCCAACAGGAAACCATCGAAGAGCCAGACGGAAACTGTTCTCCCTGCTTCCTGCACCTAGCAGACACAGGCAGAGTTCCCACCTGGAAGTGTTCTCTCCGGGATATCTCACTTTAGGGGCAAACAAGATGTTCAGAAGCCAGAGTTCATGCCTCTCCACCTATTCCCATTGGCTGGGGTTTGACCTGGAAGTCTTTTATGGTTGGCTTGTTTTAAAGGAATCAGCACAAAGGGAGTGAAGGAAGAGGAGGCGGTTCTTAAGTTCTGAAAGAACAGAATAGGAGCTCTGTGCAATAAAAAAAAATCTGCCTTTTCAGATCATTGTAGTATGAAGCCGGAAGTCAATAGCGATTTCATAACGCATGTATATTAGATAACATACTAATAAAGAACTAACGAGTTAATAAAACCCTGAAAGAGGAACTCAAATGTATCTTAATATTCAAACAAAAGGGAAGAAAGAGAAGGAAAGAAAAAAAAAAAAACCCTCGCAGTACGTTAAGACTCATTGGATGCACAGAGGCAATAATAAAAGGGAAGTTTATGGAAATAAATGCCTGCCTGAGAAAAGAAGAAAGACTGCCAGTAAACAAGCTAGAATTGCACCTCAAGGAACTAGAAAATAAAAGACAAATCCCCGAGGGACTCAAGGAAGCAGGTAATAAAGATCAGCATAGAAAAAAAAAATGAAATAGAAACTAGGAAAGCATCCCAAATAATGAACGAAATAGGTGAGTTTATTTTTTTTTAATTGACAAACATTTATCTAGACTCATTAAGAAGAGGGAACTCAAAAGAAATAATAAAATCAGAAATGGAAGGTTTGTGATAACTAATATCACAGGAATACAAACAACTCTGAGGGCATACTCATGCATTGCAAATTGGACAGCCTAGAAGGAAAAGATGGATTGCTGGGGACACGGGTACTGAAAATGAATCAGGAAGAAGGAGATCCTGAATGGATCACTAACAAGTAAAGAGGTGAAGTCAGTACAAAGGAGTCCCCCTTCCCCGCAAAAACTCTCTCCCAAGACAAGATAGTTGCTTCTGAACTCTATCAAACTTTTGCTAAATAATATCATGCTGCCAGACGTTTACAGAAAATTAAAAGGGAAAGAGAACGCTTATCTTCCTTCTCTAGGCCATTATTGTGCTAAGTACAAAGCCAGACAGGAGAGAGTAAGGAAATAAATGGGGATGCAGTGGGGGTGGGGTAGGGCAACTGCATACCAATATCCCTGTTGGCCTTAGACACTGCCTGAGTTTGATCCCTGATGCCTATGGTGGAAGGAAGAATCCAGGTCCATGAAGAAGTCCTCTGTCTTTGTTGAACAAAGACATGGTGACCAAGGTTACTCTTCAAAGTTCCTTTGGGCTTACTGATCAGGAGAGACAAGGTTTTCACTATCACAGGGAGGAAACTGGAGCTGGATGCTGAAAGCTGACTGATCACATGAATCATGAATGGCAAGCAGAGAGCTCACTAGCAATGGCAGGGGGCTTTTGAAACCTCAGAGTCACCAGTGACATACTTCCTGCTACAAGGCTATACCTCCCGAGTCTCCAAACAGCACTACAAACCGGGGATCGAGTTTCCAGATAACAAGGTATCAGGTTCTTCACAGACTCAGCAATGGCACGGAGCACAGGAAAGTCAAGAGTTGACAAGTTCAACCATTAGCTCAGGCGCTAATTTCAACCAACTAATAAATGGTGCCTCATGAAACTGAGAGACTTATGCGTGGCCAAGGACTCTGCCATTTGGACAAAATGGCAGCCTATAGAATGGGAAAAGAGTTTTGCCAACTAGAGATCCAATAGAAGGCTATTACCTAAAACATTTAGAGAGTTCAAGAAACGAGGTACCAAGAAGACAAATAACTATTAAAAATTGTGGTATAGACTTAAACAGAGAATTCTCAACAGAGGAAGCTCAAATGGCTGAGAAACAAAGTAATGTTCAACATCCTTAGCTGTCAGGGGAAGGCAAGCCAAAACTACTTTGAGATTCCATCTTGTGCTCATCAGAACAAGTGACAGCTCATGCTGACAAGGGTATGGAGTAACAGGACCACCCATCCATTGCTACTGGGAGTGCAAACTCAAACAGCCACTATGGAAATCACAGTGTTGTTTCCTCAGGAACATGGGAGGCAATCTACCTCATGATCCAGCTGCACTCCTGTGGGATATATACCCAAAGGATGCTTTACTCTACCACAGAAACATGCACATGTTCATCACTGCTTTCTTCATAACAGCCATCAATTGGAAGTAACCAAGATGTCCCTCAACAGAAGAATGGATAAAGAAAATACGGTAAATTTACACAATGGAGTATACTCAGACTTTTTTTTTTAAATGACATTATGAAATTTGCAGAGAAGTCCTTTTCTGAAGGGAAACAGAGAAGTGGATCTTGGGGAGAGAGGAGGTTAGGGGCACTGGAAGGAACAGAGGGAGGGGAACTGTGGTCAGGATGGATTGCACGGGATAATACATTTTTAAAAAGAACTTTGCAGGCAAATGGATGGAATTAGGGGGGAAATCATCCCAAATGTATCCCAGACTCAGAAAGTCAAATGTAATGTACTTTTGCTTATATGTGGGTGTTAACTGTTCAGTCAAACCAATCCATAGAACCATAGAGGTTAGGAATAGAGTAAGGGACTAGAGGGATCAGATAGACCACACTAAGAAATAGAAATAGAAACTTATGGAGAGATGGGAACAGGACCCCGGGATGCAAGGACCAAGTGGGGAGGCAGAGAGGTTTGTGGGAGGGAATATGGGAAGAGATAACTAAAATTGCAGGCCATTTGAAGGGTAGCGTAGACACTTAATACAGTAGAAACACAAAGCCTATTGAAATATGAAAGCAATTTAAGTGAAATTCCCATATGTGTGTTATTGCCATTGACCTTGGAACCTTCAAAAAAAAAAAAAGAAGTAAGAAATCTCCAAATAATGGGAGACAGAGTCCCAGTTGGTCATCTCTTATCACCAAAGGAAGCTTCCAGGATCCGTTTGGGTTATATATAGTTGAGTCATTAGTCAAAGGGGTTTCACAGGAATCCCCAAACAACCCATGCTGTTTCCAAGATTCTAAGTTTCTCTTCACAAACTTTGACAGCAAGTCCACATTGCTGAAGACAGTGCGTACACAAGCCATTGACTACAGAGATGCAGAACTGGTGCCTACATAGAGACTTTATCCATATGATCTACACCCTTGGTACAGGAAGGTTCTCTGCAGACTAATCAAGAGAGGAACATAAAGTCCAAGGCAGTCACAAACCCTTCAGTGGTGTACTGCCTGAAAGACATTCTAGGGCAACAGTGGTACCAAGCTCGTGGGAGTAACTAACCAACTGATCTGACTTATGGCCACTCCACAAGATGGAACCCACACATGACACTGCTTGGTTGACCAAAAACCTGAGACTCAATAGTCCAGGGATCTAGGTCGAAACCAAATGATATTGGTCTGCAAAGGGGGGTGTGGCACGAAGGAATAGAGTGATGAAACAACTCCTATAGATATTCTGCTCTATCCCTAGATCAGGGCCATGTTTGATAATCATGAGAGAAGGTTCCTCCTGCAGCAGAGAGGAATGCAGAAACCACAGCCAGACATTATGCAGGGAGTAAGAGATGGCGAAACACGCATCCCTAAATTAAGTGTCTTCATCAAATTGCTCCCCTCAAAGCTCAAGGAGGTTCCCTTCAGGATAGGAGATAGAAACACTGTAAGAGCCATCAAGGGAGGAGGACACCAAGAAAATACGACTCTAAATAAGCATGAGCAGAACTCGCACGAACTCCCAGAGACTGAGCGGCATGCACAGGCTCTACACAGGTCTGAACCAGGTCTTCTGAGCTTATTTTATGGTTCCATTTTAGTGTTTTTATGGGTTCTCTGACTTTTGTGCCCTCTCTTGGGTTCTTTTCCTGTTGGTTTGTCTTGTCCAAAAAGTATCACCGTGATAGTTCTATATTTTACTTTATTATATTTTTAAATGAATGATTGAAGAAGCAAAGGAATGAATTAATGGATACCTAGCCACTAGGGTCGAGGTTAAGAACTGAACTATCATTGATACCTACTGGAAGAGGGAAAAATCAGGTTTCTCCAAGAGAATGATACTAGGTATATCAATCAGCCACTCCAGGATAGGTCGTAATGAACTCCACAGTGTGTTGTAATTGGTTACAGCTTGGTGCTTTTGGTGTCTGTTTTTCTTTTGGGGTATTGTACTTTGTTTTGTAGGTTTGGGGGTTTTGTTTTTTATTGAGTCTTTGGGTTGTTTGTTGAGGAAGCCTTAAAGTTGGGTGGGTAGGTAGGAGAAGATACTGACAAACCAGGGGTAGGAGAAGAATATGATCAAAATATTATTACATTTAAAAGCTGTTTTAAATAATAAAATAGGGGAGAGAGAGGGGAGAGAGAGAGAGAGAGAGAGAGAGAGAGAGAGAGAGAGAGAGAGAGATCACAGTGTGAATGAAGACACCTGCAGCAGTCTACAGTCTTCAATGATCCAGACTGACGCTGTTCTAACATCTCAGTTTTTTCCTTTCCCCCTTGTGATTCCTTTGTTCCCATACATTTAGCAGATTGTTTGCTTGCTGTTTTAAAGATTTAATATTCCTATTTGTCATTTCTACTCCTCTGATTATTTCATTTTCTTAATTTGTAGGTTCTCTTGGGGAACAGAATCTTTTCTTTGCCTTAGTTTTACACGCCCTATCCCGGGTTTCTTCTTTGGTCTTCTGTTTACACACAGTAGTATTTTACTTTACCTTGTTGGTCTTTCCCCCTAATACTCGAGTATTTAACTTTTAGTGCCCTTCACGTTACTTTTCTGATTTTGTTTTTGAACATTTTCATTGTTGGGAAATCTTCGTTGTTGCTCTTTTTGTCTAACCTTGAATCCCATCCTCTGTCCTCCTTAACATTTTTCTCCGCTTGCCTTTTCCTTCTCCTCTCATGTATCTACCATGGCTTTCCCCCTTCATTGTCTTCTCCCTACACCTCAGTAAGTTCCCATTTCCACAATTAACTTCAGTAATTTTTAACTCCTGTCCTAGTTTGATTTCTATTGATCTAAGATCACAACAAAAATTGATTTGTGGAGGAAAGGGCTTATTTCATGAAGGAAACGCAAGGCAGGAGTTTGAGGCAGAACCCTGGAGAAGGTGAGGCAGAGGCCATGGGGTAGTGGTTACGATTGCCTTGATCCCCATGGTTTGCTCTTACACAACCCACACCACATGCCCAGGGGTGGCATCACCCACAGTAGGCTCATCCTTCCACATCAAATTCTAATGTTTTTTTTTTTAAAAATATGGCTCATCCCATCTCCTGGGCTCCATTACCCAGCCCACAAATCTGTCTGTTTTCCTCGAAGCCATGTTGCCATCAGGGACCCCAGATAAGACACCATTCTATGCCTGCCATAGCCCCCTTAAAACATGCCCAATGTCTGTAAACTGCATCCTATCTCCCTGGGCTTTATTTTGTAGCCAACAACTTTAGTAGAAGACCTCTGCTTTTCTTGCCATGACAAGTTTAGGGACTCCAGAGGCAACATTGGCACCAAAAACCCCAGAGGTCACACAGGTCCATTAGAAACACCCCACTAGATATGAAGACACATTGTTCACCAGAAGACCAGAGACAGAACAGAAATCAAGGGAAAAAACATAAAAAAACAAACAAACAAAACAACAACAACAATAAGAAAAACCCCACTCATCCAATAAAGATAAACTCAGAAATCAGCACTTAAACCTATAATAACCCCAGAGCCCAGATGACTAGAGGCCAGCATAAAAATACAGTCAACAACAGCCAGGGCAATATGGTTCCACCAGAGCCCAGCTATCCTACTATAACAAGCCCTAATAGTCCAATACAGCTGAAGCAAGGGAAAATGACCTTAAATCCAATCTTATGAAAATAATAAAGGCCTTTATAGAGAAAATGGATAAGGAAAATACAGCCAAACAGGTGAAGAAAATGAATAAAATAGTTCAGTAACTGAACATGGAAATAGAATTAATAAGAAAGGAATTCTGGAGATGGAAAAGCTAGGTAAGTGAATAGGAACTATAGCCACAAGCTTCACCAATAGAATAGAGGAGATGAAAGACAGAATTTCAGGCACAGAAGATATGATACAAGGAATTGATATGTTGGTCAAAGAAAATGTTAAATCTAAAAAATTTCTGACACAAAATATCCATGAATTCTGTGACACTATGAAAAGTTCAAACCTAAAAGTGATAGGAATACAAAGAGATTCCAGGTGCAGAGGCCCAAAAAATATTTTCAACAAAATCTAGAAGAAAATTTCCCTAACCTAAAGAAAGAGATGCCTATAGACATACAATTAGCTTACAGAATGCCAAGTAGATTAGATCACAAAAGAAAGTGCTCCTGCCACGTAATGACCACATTCTAAATGTACAGAACAAAGAAAGAGTATTTAAAGCCTCAGGGGAAGTAACATATAAAGGCATATCTATCAGATTTATACCTGACTTCTCAGCAGACTTTAAAAGCCAGAAGGGCCTGGGCAGATGTCTGACAGACTCCAACAGATCACAGATGACAGTCCAGACTACTATACCCAGCAAGCTTTCAATCATGGTAGACGGAGGAACCAAGAAGACCAAAATTAAACAATATCTATGCACAAATCCAGCCTTAGAGAAGATACTAGAAGGAAAATTTCAACCTAAACAAGCTAACTACACAGGAAATAAATTCATACCAATAAAACCAAAAGAAGGGAAGTGTGCGTGCAAACACACACACACACACACACACACACACAACACAGAGAGAGAGAGAGACGCACACACACACGCATTCCCCTCTTTTTCACCACCAACATAAACATAACAGAAATTAACCATCATTATCCATTAATATTTCCCAACATCAATGGACTCAGTGCCCCCAATAAAAAGACACAGGCTAAAAGAACTGATGTGAAAACACGATCGATCATTCTGCTGCATACAAGAATCATACCTCAACCTTAATGATATATATTACATCAGAGGAAAAGGCTGGAAAATATTTTCCAAGCAAACAAACCCAAGAAGTAAGCTGGTATAGCCATTCTAATATCTAACAAAATAGACTTTCAACCAAAATCAATCAAAAGAGATGGGGAAGGACACTTCATACTCATCAAAGGAAAACTCCACCAAGATGACCTCTCAATTCTCACCATCTCTGCCCCAATAGAAGGGCACCCCCATTTGTAGAAGAAATATTACTAAAGCTTAAATCACAAACTTAACCCCTTACTCCAATAATGGGAGGCATCAACACCCCACTCCCAGCAAAGAACATCCAGACAGAAACGAAACAGGAAAATAATGAAACTAAAAACATTATTCTTCAAATGGACCTAACATATCTTCAGAACATTTCACCTGAACAAAAGAATATACCTTCTTCTCAGCACTACATGAAATGTTCTCCAAAACTGATGATATACTCAGTCACAAAGCAAGCATCAACAGGTAAAATAAATTAAAATTAGCCCCTGTATCATATCAGACTGCCACGGATTGAAACTGGAGTTTAGAAATGACAGAAAGTCTACAAATGTATGGAATCTGAACAACTGTCTACTCAGTTAGCAGGGTGTCAAGGGACAAATACAAAACAACTTAATGACTTTCTAGAATTCAGCGAAAATGAATGCACAACGTACTTAAATTTACAGGACACAATGGAAAGATTGCTAAGAGCAAAGTTCATAGCTATGTGCCTTCATGAAGAAATCAGTGAGCTCTCATATTAGCAACTTTAAAGCACACTTGATAGCTCTGGAACAAAAGTGAGCAAATTCACCCAAGTAGGCGGCAGGAAATAATCAAACTCAGGCTGAATTCAATACATTACAAACAAAGAGAACAACACAAAGAAAAGAGAACATCGACAAAGCAAAGAATTGGTTCTTTGTGGAAGTCAACAAGATAGATAAATTCTTAGCAAAACCAACTAAAAGGCAGAGAGAATATCCGAATTAACAAGATCAGAAATGAAAAGGAAGACATAACAAAAGACACCTGGAAATCCAAAGAATCATCAGGTTTTACTTCAAAAGCCCATACTCCACAAAATTGGAAAATAGAAATGAAATGGGTGATTTTTTTTCATAACCAAAGTAAAATCAGATCAGATAAACAATCCAAATAGACCTATAACCCCGAAGGAAATAAAAACAGTCATTAAAAGTTTTCCAACCAAAAAAAAAAAAAAGTTCAGGGCAAGATAACTTTAGCACAGAATTCTACCAGACTTTCGAAGAAGAGCTAATACCAAATTGAAATTATTCCACAAATCATAAAGAGAAAGAACACTGCCAATTTCATTTTACAAGGCCATGTCACCCGATACCTAAACCACCCAAAGATTCAACTGAGAACGAAAATTTCAGACCAATTTCCCTCATGAACATTAATGCAGAAATACCCAATAAAATATTTGAAAAATGAACCCAAGAGCACATCAAAGCCAATATCCACCACAATTAAGTAGGCTGTATCCCAGAGATGCGGGGATGGTTAAATATATGAAAATCCAATAACCTGTCCCACCATATAAACAAACAGAAGGAAACCAATCAGGTGGTCATCTCATTAGATGCTGAAAACGCTTTTGACAAAAATACAACACCACTCACATTAAAAGTTTTGGAGAGATCAAGGACACAAGGTTCATACCTAAACATAATAAAGGCAACCTATGGCAAGCCAACAGCCAACATCAAATTAAATGGAAAGAAACTTAAAGCAATTGCACTAAAATCAGGGAAAAGACAAAGCTCTCCCCTAACTCCGTATCTAGTCAATACAGTACTTGAAGTTTTAGCTGAATCAATAAGGCAACAGCAGAGGACTCCCGGGTCTGGGTTCAATAGGAGAAGATGCACCTAACCCTCAAGAGACTGGAGGCCTCAGGAAGTTTAGAGGTCTGGTGGGGTGGGGACATCTTGTGGAGATGGGAGAGGGAGAAAAGTGTGGGTGCAGGGTGCGGGGAGGCAGTATGGGATGTGGAACTCTCAGGAGCGGGTGGACCTGGAGGGGAATAAAATCTGGAATGTAAAAACAAACAAACAAAGAAATGAATGAATGATTGAATAAATGAATAAATAAATGATAACTGAAGAAAAATAAAGCAACTAAAGGAAATCCAAGAGAAGAATTTGAAAGAAAGAAGCCAAAGTATCACTATTTGCAAATGAGATAATAGTGTACTTAAGTGACTCCAAAAATTCTACTGGGGAACTTCTGCAGCTGATAAACATCTTCAGCAAAGTCGTCGGATAAAAAAATTAACTAATAAAGCAAAAACAAACAACAAAAAACACAAAACACCTCAGTTGCTCTCCCTTATATGAACAAGAAAATATAAAATGCACTGAGAAAGAAATTAGGGAAATAACACCACTCATAATAGCCACACGAAATAAAAAAAAAAAAAAAAAATCTTAGTGTAACTCTGACCAAGCAACTGAAAGACCTATATATGACAAGAACTTCAAGTCGCTGAAGAAAGAAATTGAGGAATATACCAGGAAATGGAAAGATCCCCCATGTTCATGGATCAGTTAGGATTAACATAGTGAAAATGGCCATCTTACCAAAAGCAATCTACACACCAAGGCAATTCCCATCAGAATTCCAACACAATTTAATAGACCCTGAAAGAACAATACTCAACTTCACATGGAAAAGCAAAAGAAGTCAGGATAGCTAAACAATCCTGTTCAACAAAAGAACTTCTGGAGCTATCACTGTTTCTGGTTTCAAGCTGTACCACAGAACAATACTAATACAAACTGCATGATACTGGCATAAAAACAGACTAGTTGATCAACCAAATCAAACTGTAGACCCAGAAATAAATCCACACACTTATGATTAATAGAGTTTTTGACAAAGAAGCAAAAACCATGGAAAACAGAAAGTGTCTCCAAAAAACTAGATATTTGCTTGTAAATGAATGTTAATCCATATTTATCACCCAGAGTAAGACTCAAGTCCAAGTGGACTAGAGGCCTCAACATAGAATTGAATACAGTAAGCCTAATGGAAGAAAAGGCGGCATAATCTACAATGTATTGGCACAGGAGAAAACTTCTTGAACAGAACATCAATATCTCAGGCACTAAGATCAACAACTAACAAATGGTGCTTCATAGAACTGAAAAGCTTCTGTAAGGCAAAGAACAGGATCAAAAGAACAAAACGATAGCCTCCAGAATGGGAAAAAGTTCTTAACCAACCTCACATTCCAGTGTAAGACTGATAGCCATAAAGAATTCCAGAAACTAGAGACCAGCAAACCAAACAATCCACTTATAAAGCAGGGTGCAGATCTAAACAGAATTCTCAGCAGAGGAATCTCTAATGGCTGGGAGTAATTTAAAGAAATGTTCGATATCCTTAGACATCAGGAAAATGCAAATCAAAAAGACTCTGAGATTCCATTTTACATCTGTCAGAATGGCTAAGTTCAAAATCTCAAGTGACAGCTCGTGCTGGCAAGGATGTGGAACAAGAGGAACACTCATCCGTTGGTGGGATTGTAAACTTGTACATCTACTTTGGAAATCAGTATGGCAGCTCCTCAGAAAGTTGAAAATCTATCTACCTCAAGACCTAGTCATAACACTCCTAGGCATATACCCAAAGAATCCTCCACTACACCACAAGGGCATTTGCTCAACTATGTTCATAGGAGCTTTATCCATAAGAGTCAGAAACTGGAAACACCTAGATGTCCCTCAACTGAAGAATGGTGGTACATTTACACCATGGAATACTATTGAGCTATTAAAAACAAAGACATGATGAAATTTTCAGGAAAAAGGATGAAACTAGAAAATATCACCATGAGTGAAGTAACCCAGATCCAGAAAGACAGTCATGGTATGTACACACTTACAAGTGGTCTTCTCTGAGATAAGCTAGAAACCAAGGGTAATGGAAACTCCCAGGGATTTATGAGGGTGACCCTAGCCAAAGACTCCAAGAAATGGGGGTTATGGAGCCTGAACCAGCCATTTCCTGTAACCAGGCAAAAGTTCCAATGGAGGACTTGGGACACCAACGCAGCCTCAAAACCTTCAACCTACAAGTGTTCGTGCCAACAAGATGTGCAGGGGTAAGGATAGAGCAGCAATTGAAGGAATGGCCAACTAATAACTGGTCCAGCTTGTGACCTATGCCATGAGAGGAAACCCACCCACCCCTGACATTGTTAATGATGTTCTGCTATACTTGTAGACAGAAGCCTAGCATAACTGTCAGCTGAGAGGCTTTACTGATGGAAACAGACAGAGACTGACAATCAAACATTAAGTGGGGAGTCCAGTGGAAGAATGGGAGGAAGAATTTTAGAAACCAGTGAGGTCAAGGACACCACAAGAAAACCAACAGAATCAACTAACCTTGGCCCATAGGGGCTCATAGAATCTGAATTGCCAACCAGGGAGCATGTGCAGGACTGACCTTGGCCCTCTGCACATATGTAACAGGTGTATAGCCTGATCTTCATGTGGAACTGCTAACAGCAGGAGCAGGGGCTATCTCTGACTACATTGCCAGCCTTTGTTAACCTTTCACTCTATCAGGCTGCCTCATCAAGCCTCAAGAGGAGAAGATGCTCCTAGTCTTATTGAAAATTGATAAGCCAAGGCTGCTTGATATCCATGGGAGGCCTCCCCTCTTCTGAAGAGAAATGGAGGAGGAATGGATATGGAGGAGGGTAGATGGAAGGTGAAACTGCCTTCAGGATGTTAAATAAACAAACAAACGAACAAACAAATACATTTTTTAAAAAAAGAAATAAAATGACTCACAGACCTATCTACCTACAAGCCAACTTGATGAAGGTAATTTCTCAGTTGTTTTCTCTTCCTGATGACTCTAGCGTGAGTCAAGCTGACAAAAGCTAATCAGAACAACTTCATAACGTGTTCTACAACAATTTTCCATTTCCAACGCCATGGTGATTGGCGACATACTAGTGGGCTGCAGTTGATTTTTAAGTGAATTTCTATGTCTTGAATGGTCCCGGGGATTAAGCTTTCAAGAGTAGACTGATCAATAAGATACACACACACACACACACACACACACACACACACACACACACACACACACATACCCCAGACTGCAACACAGGAATGGAACAAGCAGTTAGTAGTACCACATGCCTCCTTCCAAAGACTGTACCTCCTCAACGACCGAACTCAAGGACACTAGCATAAATAAAAGACCAGATGATTTCAAATGTTTTCTGGTGTAAATGATCAATGACCTGCCAGATGGTAAATAGGCAGGTGAATTCAGTGCAGGGTCTGGAGAGGAAAGTCAGCATTTAGAGAAAAACATCCTCAACATGTATGATAAAATCACCAGAGTGGAAGAAAAAGTTAGCAAGGAAATTGAGATTTTTTTTTGAAAAAATATCAAATAGATTGGAAATGAAAAACTCAATGAAGCAAATAATAAATATAGTGGAGAGAGTCACCAATGGCTCAAACAAGCAGAAGAAAGAGTATGAAGAAAGAACAAGGTTGCTGAAATATTTCCTTCAAATATTAACAGGAGAAATAAGGACGGTCACAATGTCCATGATATGGTCATGAGACAAAGTGCCAGAGTCTATGAGGTAGAATAAAACTTAAATAAATGCTAAACCATAGAGAATCTATCCAATTATGACTGGAATTTTCCCAAAAAGGGCATTTAACCCAAATAGACATGTAGGACCCCACATAAAGATAATCAGAAAGGAATCTCTGCAGGATGTATCATAGTGAAGATATCTAAAACAAAAAGCAAAGAGAATATTAAAAATTGTAAGGGGAAATATAATTCTTTTACTAAGACCTTGCATCGGCAACCCTCAAAGCCAGAGATGCATAAGATGATATGAAAATAAATATGGTCATTGCTGAAGAAGCTGTGGAAAGACTCTCAGGGCCAGAGGGAGTGAATGACTACAAGGAAACAATGTTTTCTAGACAGAGCCAGGAAGTTGTACATATAAACCCACAGTGTTTGTGAGAGCAGGCACACAATCAAAATCCCAGGATGCAGTGGGAGGCAGTCATGGACTCTTACTTCTAGCTGAGGAACTGTTGTAATTCATGTCTTCTGAGGAGGGATATCTTCAGTTTTCTTAAGGATATGAGAGGCTACCCATACTCAAGTTGATGGCCCTACACCCAGACTTATAAAGAACACTGAGTGAACTCTGTTTTATTTTTAAACAGCACATGAAGTTGGGAGGCTTTTAGGGTAGGGAATGATGGGGTAAATTTGATCAAAGCACATTGTATGTGACTTTGTTAGTGTTCTATTGCCGTGAGGAGACACTACGACCACGGCAGTTCCATTTAACTGGGCCTTGCTTACAGTTTCTGAGGTGTAGTTCATTACCAGCATAGCAGGAAGCATGGTGACAGACAGGTGGACATGGTGCAAGAGAAGGAGCTGAGAGTTGTACATTCAGATCTGCAAGCAGGCAGAAGAGCCTGGACTGAACTTTTGAAACCCTAGAGCTCGACCCCAGTGACTCATTTCCCTCAACAAGGTCACACTTACTCTAACAAGTTCACACCTCCCAATTTCTGTTACTATTCTCTAGTGGCCAAGTGCTCAAATACCTGCACCTATGGGGGCCATTCCTATCCACACCAACCTGTTCCACTCCCTGGCCCTCATAGCTTTGTGGCCATATCATAATGCAGAAATTTATTCAGTCCAACTTCAGAAGTCTTCATAGTTGTTTTTTTTAAACAGTCTCAATACTATTTAAAAAGTCCAAAGTCTTCTGAGACTCAGCCAACTCCTAACTGTAATCCCCTGTAAAAAACAAAATCAAAAGGCAGGTGTGTACTTCCGATATATAACGGCACAGAATATACATTACCATTACCGTTCCAAAATGGAGGGACGGGAGCACAGTGTGGGAATGCCGAGTCAAAGCAAAACCGAAAACCAACAGGGCAAAATTCAAACTCTGCATCTCCCTCTCCATGTCTGACGTCAAAGAGCTCTGTAGATCTCCATTACTTTCAGCTTCGTTGATTGCAGCACTTTCCTTTCTTTGACTGGTTCCATGCCCCGTCTGCAGCTCTCCTCAGCAGGCATCTCATGGCTCTGGCATCTCTGGCGTCTTGAGGTCTCCCAGGCAACTCAGCTTTTACCTTCACAGATTCATGCAATGACCTTTCTGGGCTCTATGCAGGGACCCCTTGACACACGCCTGTTAAAGTTTGGACTGGTTCTTCCTCCAAGCCTCATGCCCCCAGAAATAAGATTCTGACTAAAAACATATTTACAAATATCTTGGCCATATAGCTAGGCTCTTCTCTGACCAGGTCATAACTTAAAATAACCCATTCGTTCTAATCGACATTCCGCTACATGTCTGGTTACCTGTGCTCAGTGACCATGTGTCCATCTCCTCACATCTTCCTGCTCTTCACTCTATCCCAGAATCCTTTCTACCTCCTGGATGTCCCGTGTTCTAGTCTACCCTTTCCTAGAGGCCACATTTTGTTTTCTGTTTTAATTTACAGGTGATGCATCCATACAATGCACAAGATATTCTCCCTACATATGGCTGGCCTCAGCAGCTTTTCTTAGTCATGGAGGGAGATTCCTCTTCTAACTCTGACAGAACCAAGTGGCTGAAGCTGCCGTGTTCTTCTGCATTCTGGAACTTGGTCCCCATGTTCAAATACACTTCACTAGCTTTCCTTTCTCCATCGTTTCCTTTAGTGCTTAAGATTTTATCTAATTCTGTTTTACAAGGTGGAAGCATAGCTTGGTGGGGTCTTGCCCTGAGGCCACTACTCCCTTTATTTCATTTAATCTCCTTGACTACAATGGGTTTAGTGTCATTACACTTCCTGATGTTCCCTTTCTCCTTAAACTATACAGTATGTGTGTGTGTGTGTGTGTGTGTGTGTGTGTGTGCGTGCGCGCGCTCCCTTTCATTATACATCTGCATAAGAGCAGCACCCACCAACAGCCACATGATAGTCAGTACTAGGCTGCCTTGAAATCTCCTCTGCCAATGCCATTGATCCAAACTCTTCAATTTAGCCTCAGGCAGATTTTTTGGGACAAGGACAAAAAGCAGCCACATTTTGTATCAAAATATCCCAAGAATGATCTCCAGGCCACTTACTAATATTTTCCTCTGAAAACTCTTGAGCTTGACTGTCATAATCTACATTACTCTAGGTACCACTGTCTTTCTTGCTCCTACTAGTATGCCCATTAGTCTCTACTTTAATCACTCAACTGTTTTCCTAATCCAAAGTTCCAAGGTCCACATTTTGCCAACAATAAGAATGGCCATGTCTATCACAGCAATACCCCACTTCTGGAACCAACGCCTGTCTTAGTCAGTGTTCTATTGCTGTGAAGAGATATCATGACCATGACAAATCTTATAAGAGAAATCCTTTAATTGTGGTTTGCTTACATTTCAGAGGTTTAGCACATTGTCATCAAGGCATGGAGTATGGCAGCAGGCAGGCAGACATGATGCTGGAGGAGCCGAGAGTTCTGCATCCACATCTGTAGGCAGGAGAAAGAGGCAGAAACTGGACTTTGAGTTTTAGAAACCCCAAAGCCCACCCCCAGTGACCTATTTCCTCCAACAAGGCCACATTTTCTAAATCTTGTCAAGTAGCACCACTCCCTAATGACCAAGGATTCAAATATATGAACCTATGGGGACCATTCCTTTCAAACCACTACAGTAGGCATGTATGAAATTCTCTAAAGATAAAAAGGGGAGAAAGGTAAATTAAAAGAAAAGACCAGATCCAAGCATCTGTTGTTTTCAAGAAATATATCTTGCAGAGATAGACATTTAAAGATGAAGAGTCAAAGAATAGAAAACAGTATATAAAGCAAACAGAAACCAAAAACAAGCAGGCATAACTATTCTGATATCCAGTAAGGTAGACCTGAACCAGAAATTAGAAGAGATAAAGAAGGCCTACTACATATTAATAATGAAAACAACTCAACAAGTAGAAATATCTATTCTAAATACACATGCTGGGCTTGTGCGTGTGACAAACACTGTAGGTTCATATGTGCAGTGGCCCTACTATGCACTAAACATCTGGGGCCCTCCAGTTCCATAAGGTCAAGCACTATTTTTTACTAACAAAAAAAGATCAGACAAGTCCAGATACAACATAGTGAGTGATTTCAATAGCCTCTCTCTCTTTTCCAGATAGGTTACCCAAACTCAAAATCAATAATGAAACCTCAGAAAGATGGGCAGTATCCTGGCATGATCTGGTGTTCCTAGAAAACCAGTGGGAAAATTGGATATCATATGATATAGGTGATGCCCAGATATGTTAGTCTTTAATAACCAATTAAAATATGAAACTTTTGGGGTTGGGGATTTAGCTCAGTGGTAGAGCGCTTGCCTAGCAAGCGCAAGGCCCTGGGTTCGGTCCCCAGCTCTGAAAAAAAAGAAAAAAAAATATGAAACTTTGGGGAGCAAGAAAGTCTAGAATCCACTGCAGGGAGACTCTCTTGGTTTGATGATTTCTCTAATCCCAGTGGGAGGAGATATAGACTGAACAGAGAGTCACAGCTTAAGACTGAGAAGGTCCAAAAATTTGCCCTGAAATTTCAGTAATGAAACTTTGAATGGGCAGAAACAATGTAAGACCCAGGGCAGCAAAGTGATGACCAAAGGACATGCTGGGGAACTCATTCTTCTCAACACTGAGAAATTGGCTGGAGTAGAGACAGGCTGCCATTTCAGAAAGACCCCTATAGCATTCGAGGCTCAACAAACCAAAATCTGTGGGGCACACTCTAGAGAACCTCAGAGAAAGTGTCACTGGATGGTATGCACTGAAACGCAGCCAATAGAAAATTTCTATACTGAAGGAGAAAAGGTTTGAATCAGAAACACGCTGTCATCAGCAAGACAGAAACCTGATCAAAGCCAGAGTCTGCAGGGGAACTTGGACACTTCAAGCAGCACGCTGGATGGTGCTGGATAAAAGGAAGCCAGCGTTTGCAGCAAGACTCCTAAATGTTGTTCATGGGTGAGAGAGCAGCAAGCGATTCCACATCTGAAGCTTTGTTCATGGTGCAGATTGGGATGTGTAACTAATCTATCAATGGAAGAGCTTGAGGCAAGACTAGGACTGCCCGAGGGCACAGTTAGCAACTGGGAGACATCATTGCCAGGAAGTGCCCAGAGATGTGACAGGGAGCTGAGGAAATAACAGAGAGACTGAAGACTGAACCCAGCAATTCAGGACAGATAGGTCCATACACCCCCCTTCCCCCGGTCTCTTTTCTTCACACTTATTGCCCAATTCAATTGAGCAAGCTAGACCTGCTTGCTCTGCTATTGCCCTGTATCTATATTTTCCATTTTTATTTCCTTAATTTTTCCTTTTGGATTCCCCTCTCCCAAAATATCCTCCAAGCAAGTAGCAACAGCAGGTTAGCCTGGGTTGCAAAATCTCTGTGCCTCAGACTCCAAGGGCCAGGACCCTTCTACATACCTGGTTCCTTGTCTTTATCGATCTTCCCGATCTACCTTTAGTCAAAATGGCTTCATCCTCCCCTGTTCCTTCTCTAGGACTCTCCTTGTTATTCCTTCACTTCCCCACCTCTACCATCTCCCTATCAACCCAAGAACAACCACCAATCTTAATCTACTTTCTATTTCCATGCAGACTCACTAACTTGCTAAAAATGATTTTTGCTTAAGGGATGATTGGTTTTTTTTTTAACAATCTACATCTGTAAGTGGACTTTGCCCTTTGGTAGTGCCTGTTACATGGGGTATCCGACTCTTAGGGGAATTGAACCTGGCACCTCCAACACCCGTCCCACAGAGGAAAAAAAAATGACACCAAATTCTACAGCGGAGTCCCTCTTGAACATTGCAGACACTTTCACTGAAGGAGTAAAGATGACTTCAGTAAGGTTTAAAAATGTAGCCCCAGATGTGTCTCTGCAAAACCACAAGAAATGTGAAAAACTTGAGTCCTCCAAGAATTACCCACAGGGATGACTCTGCAATAAGAAGAAACCTTTTAAAATTCTCTTCTCATATATCACATCCTGACCACAACTACCCCTTCCCCCAGTCTTTCCCCACACCAGAGTCACCTCCCCTCTACCTCCCCTCAAAAAAGAGCAGTTCTCCTAGAGACGTCAAGAAAATACAGCATAACTGAAGATGAAGTAAGACCAGGGGCACACCATTGCATCAAGGTTGGACGAGGCAACCCAGTAGGAGAAAAAGGGTCCCACAAGTAGGGAGTCAGGGACAGCCCCTGCTCCCACTGCTAGGATTCCCTCAAGAACACAAGCTACTGAGCCTGTGTATCTGTATATCATATATACAGAGGTCAGAGGTCAGACCCCTACAGGCTCCCTGATCTCTGACAGTTCCCATGAGTCCCACGCAGTTGACTCTGTGGGCCGTGTTCTCCTGGGGTGTCCCTGACCCCTCTCCCCAATTCCACAGGACTCCCCAGGTTCCACCTATGTTGGGCTGTGGGATTTGGCGTCTGCTCCCATCAGTTGCTGGATGAAGGCTCTCTAGTCTGTTTGAGGACTATTCTGTTAGGTTCCAGTACACTCCTCAGGCAGGAAGAACTGCAGGTCAAAGGTTTTGTCTCTGGGTCAAAAAAAAAAAAAAAAAAAAAAGTCACAAAACAACAGCAAAACAAGAATCCCTTGTACAATGAAAACTGTGAATTCAAAGTTAACCCAAGCTGCTAAAACTTGCCCTCGGGAAGAAGAAAACTAGTTACAGTCCCGTTACTACAATCCCATGCCCACCTCTGTTTCACACCCAGGAAAACTAACAAAAACTTGCAACTTGTATTACTTTTGCCCCTGGCATTTACCACCATATTTCTAAGTAACAGAATGCATTTCACACTATCCATTAGTACTAATGTCCTATTATGGTAAATAAGGAGTTGTATCTTTTTTTAATTAATTAATTTTTATTTTATTTTATGTTCATTGGTGTTTTAACTAGAAGAATGTTTGTGTGAGCGTGTTGAATCCCCTGAAGTAGGAATTAGAGACCGTTGTGGGTTGCCGTGTGGGTGCTGGGAATTGAATCCGGGTCCTCTGGAAAAGCAGCCAGCATTCTTCACTGCTCAGCCATCCTCAGTCCAGCCCCGAAGTGTGTCTTTTATACCGTCAATCCTACTATTCTCACATCTTCCAAGACAGATGTATCACAACTTTTAGTTAAGTAAACATACATACATGTTTTTAGTTAAGTAAACATACATATACTTAAAAAAAAAAAACGAACTTATCTAGATGAAATCCCAGACAGAGAATTCAAATACATATGTTTAAAGAAATCAGAGTCCACAAACTTCCGAATGAATTTCAAGAGACTACACACAATGCCTGAATGAAACATAGAAGTCAAGATGGGATATAAAAATGGAATGTGGTAAAGAGACAGACTTGTTGAGGAAGGACCAAATTGAAATGCTTCTGGACAGGAAAAGTTCATGAAGGTAAATTTTAAAACTCCATGGAAGCCCTCGCCAATAAAGTGGATCACAGAATATCAGGGGGTCAAAGATGAGGCAGAAGAACTGAGACAGACAAGGACTCAGATAAATTAATTTAAAAGTACGAACAGGACCTGTAAGATTTATGGGACACTGTGGAAAGAATAGAGCAAAAATCATGGGCAGAGGTGGAAAAGGATTCCATGCCAAAGTTTCGACAAAATCGTAACAGAAATGTCTCCAAAGTTAAGGGGAGAGATGCCCACCAGGTACAGGTATCATTCAGAACATCAAAGGGAGAAGACCAGAGAATAAAATGTTTGCATCATATTAGAGTTAGAACACTAACTATAGAAAACAAGGAAACTATATTAAAAGCTACAAGAGAGAAATACTCAATTACATTCGAAGGCAAGCCCATCAGCATACCAGCAGATTTCTCCACAGGAGGGCCAGGAGTGAGGCGGCTTAATCTGTGAAAGCACAGCTGCAGTCCCAGACTACTCTGCTCAGCAGAGCTACTGAGGGGGAAGACAAACTTTCTACTGTTAAAGAAGAAGGCTAAAAGAGTTTTATGGGAGACACTGGAAGGAACCCTTGGGTCCAAGGAGAAAGGCAAACATATCCATGAGGTTATAGGAAATGATGAATCGCTGTAGAAAAAGTGATAAAGCAAATAAGTAGAAAATACCAAACACTACAAAAATAATCAAAACTACACACACACACACACACACACACACCACACTATACACACACCACATACACACACACACCCATACACAACACATATACTCCGCCCATACCACCCACATACATACAATACACATACACACACATATTCACATATATACACCACACACATACACACACACACACACACACACACACACACACACACACACACACACACACACACACACACACACACACACACACACACACCACACACACATATACACACACATGCATGCACACCACACACACACATACACACCACACACACACACACACCACACACCCACACACACACACATACACACACACACCCCACACACACACACACACACATCACACACACACACACCACACACACACACACACACACACACACACACACACACACATGGGCGCACACACACGCACTCATACACACAGTCACACTCACACACACATACTCTCATATACACCACACACACACATATACACACCACACACACACATCAATAACTGAAAGTTAAATTCTCAAAAGATAGGCTAACTGATTGGATTTGGAAGTAGGATCCATCTATCTGTTTGTCTCCAAGAAAGTCATTCCATCATAAAAGGAAGATGCTACCTTGAGGTAAAAGAAGTTCTGTTGTTGTTGTTGTTGCTGCTGCTGCTGCTGCTTTAAGTATTCCCAGCGAATGGAATGAGAATGCAAGCAGGTGTCACAGTCACAATATCTGACGAAAAGTAGACTTCAAACAAAACTTAGTCAGAAGCAATAAAGGTCATTTCATACTGGAAAAGGAAGCAACTCACCAAGAGGGCATCACAATTCAAACAGAAGTGCACCCAATTTCATAAAACAAATGCTACTCCAGGTAAGGTCGCAGGCCAACCCACACACTGTAATAGTGGGTGACTTCAATATCCTGTTCATCCAAATAGACAGGTCATCCTGAGAAAAAAATAAACAGAAAAAGATCACAGTTAAATGGCATCATTGATCAAATGGACCAAAGACAGATACACAGAACATCCCATCCACACACTCCAGAATGAATATTTGAGGGGGTCCCTGCAGCTGTCAGACAGGGATGCATACCACAATAGACAGAGAGGAGTGAAAAGCCAGTGAGGAATGACTTTGTCAACCGGACTTTGTGGAGTCTAATGCCAGAGGTTTGCTGTCAGCATATTTAAAATACAGCACAATTTGGGAAAAGGTTTCCAGGCAAAAATCAGTCCAATTCCAGGTGCACAATTAAGGTGTGGCCACACAGAAACTCCTTTACAAAGCACATAGGACCACGAGGGTGAGTTGTGTAGCTAAAAGGCTTAGAATCTAGTGTGGTCTCTCACCAAGACAGCATAGAGGTCAGCAGGGTATAAAATACATATGACATCTCCTCTAAGGATGGGCAACAGTCTAGGGAGTGTAGAGCCTAGAATGATCATTCTGGAGAATTGGGGTGAGAACTGCATCTTTTTAGCAAAAGGTGGGCAGAGTCTGTCTCAATGGATAGCAAAAAGGTCACTAGGTGGTTAACAGAGCCCACTCTCAGCTTTCTGTATAGAAGGCAGGGTTTTGATTTCTATCTCCCCCATTGAGAGTCTTCTCCTGTGTGGTTAAAATTTTTTGTCCTCCTGGTGCTTCTCTGAGTACAAGAATCTCTGTGCTCCCGACAATATCTATTCTTCCTGGGAGCTCATGGAGCTGTCTTCAAAATGGATACATAACAGGCTACAAATCAAATCATAACAAATATTGGAGAGCTGAAATAACATTTGATTGCATTAGAAAGAAAGCTAGAAATCAACAATAAGAAAAATTAGAATATTTGCAAACCCCTGGGTATTCAACCACACTCTACTGCTTGATGAATAGGTCGCTTAAAGAAATCGAGAAGAAAGGAATTAAAAGCCTCCTGGAGTTAAATGAAAATGAAAGCTCAGGGCACCAAACCTATGCAATGCGTTGGAGTAGTCTACAGGTGTCTGCATTAAAGCAAGTCAGAGGGAGCGCATACACAAGAGCGCACTTTCCGGCTTCCATACAACAAGAGATGTCACACTCCAGATCGGGAAATGAAAACAAATGATTAAGACCTTCTAACCACTGAACTATCTTACCAGCCCTCCGTCAACTTTTTATTTTCCTCTCTGACTTCTTCAGTGAACCGCAGGTCATTTGGGAGTATACGGTTCCATATCCATGTATTTACATAAGTTCTCTAGTTTTCCTTGCTATTGATTTCTAGGTTTCTGTAAAGATTTATTGTACACCCCCCCCCCGTGTGTGTGTACTGCAAAAACCAAACAGCTCAGAGCCAAATGATCTGATTAACTAACAGGCCAGTGAACTGAGGAGAGTTCTCAAGGACGGAATGCAGATGGCCATGGCCGAGAAACATGAAAGGATCACTCATCAAAGCAGTGCAAATCAGAAGCACACTATGGCTCCATCTCACTGCAGCTAGGATAACAGTCGTCAGGAAAACAGGGCTGCAGAGATGGCTCAGTGGTCAAGAGTTTGTGCCATCCTTGTTGAGGACCTGAGTTCAGTCAGATTCCAGCACATGAACTGGACTCAACTGCCTGTAACTCCAACTCCAGAGGATCTGATGCTTCTGACCTCCCAGGTACCCATACACACCCAGACACCTGTACACACCCAGGCACCCGTACACACACAGACACCTGTACACACACAGACACCTGTACACACACAGGCACCTGTACACACACAGACACCTGTACACACACAGACACCTGTACACACACGGGCACCTGTACACACACAGACACCTGTACACACACAGACACCTGTACACACACAGGCACCTGTACACACACAGACACCTGTACACCACAGGCACCTGTACACACACAGGCACCTGTACACACACAGGCACCTGTACACACACAGACACCTGTACACACACGGGCACCTGTACACACACAGGCACCTGTACACACACAGACACCTGTACACACACAGGCACCTGTACACACACAAACACAGGTACACACACAGGCACCTGTACACACACAAGCACCTGTACACACACAGACACCTGTACACACACAGGCACCTGTACATACACGGGCACCTGTACACACATAGACACCTGTACACACACAGACACCTGTACATACATGGGCACCTGTATATACCCAGGGACTAGTATACACACAGGGACTAGTATACACACAGGCACCAGTATACACACAGGCACCTGTACATACACAGATACCAGTACAAACACGGGCACCATTACACATAGGTACCAGTACACACAGACACCAGTACCCACACAGACACCAGTACACACACAGGGACCAGTACACACACAGGGACTAGTACACACACAGGGACCAGTATACACACAGGGATGAGTATACACACAGGCACACATGCATGCACACACATGCACCCATACACACACAGGAAACTGTACACACTTAGGCACCAGTACACACACAGAAACACATGCATACACACACATACACACACACAGACAGGCACTCATGCATATACACAGACACATATGTATATGCACACACACATACGTGCACACACATGAAAGCAAATATAATACTTTTTTTAAAAAAGGAAGCAAATAACCTATGCTAGAGAGGATATGGAACAAAGGAAGCCCTTGATCATGCTGGTGAAAACGCTGACTAGCCTAGCCACTGGGAAAATCAGTATTGAGTTCCTTCAAAAAGTCCCCAGGCCACAGAGACCCACACACATCCATGCTTCTGCAGCACTGTTTACAGTAGCCAGGAAATTGAACCAGTCGAAATTCCCATCAGCAAATGACTGGGTAAAGAAATTATAGAGCATAGAGACAGTGGAATTTTATGTGGCCAAAAAGATAAATATATGTTTATATATGCATATGTATATATGTATATATGGCACATTCAAATTATGTACGATATACACACACATTATATATGGTATATGTTTACAACTTATGTATATACAAATTATAAGCTGGTTCAGTGGTTAGAGGGTTTTAATCATTAGTTTTCATTACTGATCTCATCTGGAGTTTGACATCTCTTATTTTATTGAAGCCTGAAACATATATATGATGTAAAGTGATTAAGAAGTCTTGCTGCCCTTCCACAGTGTCTTAGGGTTTTATTGTTGTGAAGGAAGAACATGACCTTGACAACTCTTACAAAGGTTTAGTCCATTTTCATCATGGCAGGAAGCATGAGAGCATCCAGGAAGACAAGGTGCTGGAGGTGTCAAGAGTTCTACGTCTTGGTCTCCAGGCAGCAGGAGGAGACCCTGTGTGATTCAAAACCCATCTTCACAGTGACAAACTTCCTCCAACAAGGCCACACATCCGAACAGTGCCATCTCAGTGGCCAAGCATTTAAACTCATGAATCTATGGGGGTCATACCTATTGAAACCACCACACAGAGGATCTCAGTTCAGTTCCTGGCGCCCATGTCCGGGGACTCACAACATTACAGCAGGGAGGAATAGGTACTAAGGGGGTAGGAAACAGAGGGAAAGAAATGCTGGGACTAACTTGGGGAGAAGGGGAAGCAGCTGGAGGGAAGGGATCAGAGGCGATCAAAGTATAGCAACAGTCACATGTGTATGAAGATCCCCTGGTGAACACTGTGTGTGCTAACCTAAAAAATAATTTAAAAACACTCATAACAATATGCCTGGGGCTAGAGAGCTGGCTCAGTGGTTAAGAGAACTTTACTTCTCTTACAGAAGATCTGGATTCATTTTCCAAAACTCACGTCAGGTAGCTCACAATGGTCTGACACTCCAGTTCCAGCTAACCCAATCTCTCTGGCTTCTGTAGGCTTTGTACTCATGTGTCCGTCACAAAGACACACATCTACACACATGCACACCCACACACAATTCACATGACTCCAAGAGATCTAAACTACATCTTAAAAACTGTAGTGGACTTTTTGGTTTCTCTGAAAAGCACAGAAATGTTATAAGAATATGTTTTCATTTTAATCCCCGGTGTAGGACATGGGGTTGCTTCAGAGGCTCTGCAGCAGCAGACTACGATTTGTCTAGTGCTCTATCAGGGGCACGGTTTTGCCAGCTGCAGATAGTTTCTGTGATTGTGGGACATTTAGAATGCTGGAGACTTTTGAGAGGGTATATAAATGCTAGGCCCCCAAGAGGCAGCATTGGGGGTTGTTGTTTGTTTGCTGTTTGTTGTTGGTCATGGTTTATTAAGCAGCTGTGCTCAAAGAAGAAACAACAACAACAAATTAAAATCCTGGTGGCTAAGATCAAAATGGCCCCAAGGAACTCAATGCCCCTAGTCAGCAGGAAGTAGCCTAACGATAATGTCACCCCTTTCCCAAGCTGACTTTTTTCAGGGCTCTCTTTCCTTTTCTATCATTTTTCCCTCTCCTATCTAATGTTAGGGGCTTGAAGGGGTGGAAGAGAAGGGGTGGAGAAGGGTGGAAGGAAACCAAAAACCGGCTAACTCCAGTTCCAGGGGATCGGATCTGACAGGCAGGCATCCAGCCTTCCCAGGCACATTCCATAGACATGAATGTATGCACAAAATTAAAAGAAATTAAATATTTTTAAAGTAATAGTCACAGAAGTAGAAACACTTCAAAAGATCCCATGGAAGTACATAGATGCACACATCAGAAAACTAAACAAGCAAAAGCTAAAACAAACACTCAAATCTTTAAATCATCAAAGCAATCTTGAGCATCAAGGTCTGGCCTGAATGAGTCATACTGCTTAAGTTTAAAACACACAGCAAAGTTATAACAATCAAAAAGGCATAGTCTGGGGACAAAACAGAACTCATTGCCCGGTGAACAGTTACAGAAAGTCTAGAAAGTAATCCATGTGTGTATAGTCAATTGGTATTGGGGGTTGCCGAGAGCATCGGGGAATGCATCAGGGTATGGATGATCTTGTCAATAATATTGCTGAGAAGTGGATGTAAAAATTATGTCACATGGCTCCCAGGACACCATCAACCCCATTTCTGACACATTGAGGTGGAGACCAAAGAAGAAAAGCTCAGATATGACCTCTGTCAGTGGAGAGGCATTATTCCCTGAGGACCTTCCATTGTCCTCAGTCAGGACCCCCTAGCTGTGAGCCAGTGTCTTTGGATCTCCCTCCCCAATCCCTGCTGCTACAAGACAGGTATAGTGATGGCCTCCGGCAAGCCAGGTTTTCCTTGAGGGTCATCTTCAGATTACACATCCTCCATCATCCCTTTTCCTGGTGCTCCTCCTTGCTGTCCCACTCCAGTTGAGTACACAGTAGTCCTAGGCCAAAAGAACACTCATGAATCCCTGTTGCATTTCTCTAAGTCCCTGGGTATCAAGCAGTCTTCATTGGCAAGTCCTCTGGTCTACCCAGGTTCACAGTCCTTACTTACCCAGGGAAAACCTTCAAGCTTCCCAGAGAAACCCCATCAGGCCCTTCCTGACCCCAGGAGCTCTATCCAGCAACTCCAGAGCTGAGTAGCTCCTTCCCAGCCCAGTTGCTGAGCCAGACTGAGATCTTTGAAGGTTCTTGTGACTTGACCTTTGCACCATCCCAGCCCTGGACACACCCAGACACCACTTCTGCTGGCCGTAGGTAGGTAGCATTTAGAATTGACTTCCTCTGGGAAAGGCGACAGCAGATTGGTACCAGATGCCAGGGATAAGGAACCAAAAGGATGTTTTACAGGTAGGTCTGCCTGGGGTAGTGCATGACCACTTCCTCACTACCCCAAGCTAGGTGATGTCGCACTGCCAGAAGCCTGCTGAGGCTGGCTCCTGCCATTTCACAGCCTGGCATTCTACTGGGGAGCGGCATGCTCTTGTCATTGTGGGGCTCAGGGCAGAGTAGGGTACCTGTAAGAGGAGAGAAGTCTACTTGCTCTGCAATTGTTGTGTGGATCACGCTGATGCGTAGAACCTAGCAACTGTGTTGGAACCCTTATGGAGTCATGTAACTGGATGGGATGGTGACCGGGGAAAAAAGGGGCTTATAAATGCACAGGGACCAAAAATTCATTCAAATTCAAATCCACAATGACTCCACCTGTTTCTGGCAGTGCTCACCCATGTTGTCGTCCATGACTTCACTGCACCCTTAATCCAAACACGAAACAATACTGTTCACAGCACAAGCCATCTCACCATGCAACGTCAACAAAAGCCTCCCCCAGGGCCCGGTTCAAGACTACTATAGGCAACGACCTGCAGTGTTTGGCTGCACAAACACAGCGTCCTGCCTTTATGGAAATGTAATGACTTAATTACAGAAATCGAAGACTCGGAGTCTTTTCCTCGTAACGTTTCTCAGTGTGCATCACATTAGTGAACCTTTGGAGTCTATTGTGCTACAATATTTGATTTTTTAAAACTGCCATTTGAGTAGCTCACTTGATTTTTATTTCTAAAACAACAAATCTTTAAATGGATTTTGGCCTGGAATTATTAGGATAGAACTTGCAACCGTTTCTGAAACGGCTCTAAAGACGTGTCCACCATTCTGTACCATGTATTCACGTGAAGCGGTAGTCTCAGCTCTGGAGGGTTCTGAGATCAAAATGTCCACCAGCTCCAGAGACTGAACCACCAACCAAAGAGCATACACGGGCTGAACCTGGGCCTCCCTGATCATACGTAGCAAATGTGCAGCTTGGTCTTCATGGGGATTCTGAACAACGGAAGCAGAGGCTATCCCAAAAGCTGCTGCCTGTACTGGGATATGTTCTAGCTGGGCTGCCTTGTCTGGCCTCAGTGGGGGACGATGAGACTATCTTTGCAGAGGCTTGAAGTGCCAGGTTGAGGGGATACCCAGGGGGTCCCACTCACTCAGAAGAGGAGGGAAGAGGGGATGGGGGAGACTTGTGGAAGGGAATGACTGGGAGGGGGGCAGTGAATGGGATGTAAAGTGAAGAAGTAAAAAAAAATAATAATTAATTAATTAAACAAATAATTTAAAAATATCCGCCAACTCTGTTGAAAAGGTTCTTTGTCCTGAAGGATCAAATATTCAGCCAAGATTTAATTGTTTATATAAAAACATCTATCTTGTTGATATGTAAATTTGCCATAATATTTAATGAATTGGCAAAATATGTATACACCAAAGGGCTTTTTTTTTTAACTTTATGATTTAACTGGGCATGGTGGCACATGCCTTTAATTCCACCATTCGAAAGGTGGAGACAGGGGTAGCTCTGTGAGTTGGAGGCCAGCCTGGAACATCGTGTGTTCCAGGACAGCCTGAGCTACATAGACTGTCTCAGTGAATGTTTGGTTTGTGTATCTGTTTTGTACACTTGTCCCAGGTGACATGAAGCATTTCCGGTGAAGGCTGAGGAGGAAGCTCAGTGAGTGAAGTATTTGCTGTGCAAGCATTAGGACCTGAGTTCAAATCCCAGCGTCTACATACACGCTAGACAAGGCAGCTCGCACCTGAAGCTCCAGGACTGACAGAGTGGACAGAGGAGGAAACTAGGGCTTGCTGGCCAGCGCACATGACTGAAATCAGGGAACAAGGCAACAGGGTGACAGAGCAGACACCTGACCTCCTCCAGTTTCTACATGGGCATGTATGGGCAACACACATGCACGCACATGTATGTATGTGTGTATGTATGAATGTATGTGTGTATGTATATATGTATGCATATATGTGTATGTATGTATATTATGTATATATGTGCATATACGTGTGTACGTATATATGTGTGTATATGTATATGTATAAACATATACAAGCTATATGTACATGTATATATGTACATGTATATGTAGAGGTAGATGTAGAGGTAGATGTAGATGATATAGATGTGTATGCTGTGCACACATAGGAACAGCAAGGGGAAAGTGATTAATTCTCCTGAAACAGATATGGAGGGGTGGGCTACACCATCTTTGCCCCGAGCCCAGGGAGGCAGCAGTCTGAGAGCCTGAGCATGGCCTTCAGACTGCTGTGGGATGAGGGCTACTCTTCCTTTTAGACCTGCCAAGGAAACTGCAGGGGAGTATGGCAACAAGCAGGGGAGAGATAACAGCCCCCTTAGTGGTCATGCCCCTTAACCTGAGATGGCCCAGTCCCCACATGGGGCTCTGTTTACAGTCCTCTTCTTCCATGAGAAAGTGCCAAGCGGCTACTCTCTGATCCTAGCTCTGTTCCAGGCACAGTGTTGCTGGTGTCTGTACTAGGTGTTAGGGATTGCATGGCAGCAATGTTAGGTTTTCAGTCTCGGCCCGTGCCTGGACAGAAAACACCCAGACACCATGGTTCCACGTGGAGAGGTTCAATGAGAGAAGAGTAGAAGAGGGGAAAAGAGGCCGGCCATGGGCACGTGGAAGGGGGAGATGGGGGAGGGGGTAAGAGCATCGAAGAACAAAGAGAGTGAGAGAAGTAAAAGAGGGTAAGAGAGGGCAAGCAGCCCCTTTATAGTGCCAGGCAACTGTGGGGCGGAGCATACCTGGCTGTTCCTAGGTAGCTGTGGGGGTGGAGCTTAGACAGAATACCACACCAGGCATAGGGTAAGTCAGGAAAACAAGAGGAGGCTAAGAGACCTAGGGGTGACGGAGCATCTGCCAACTTACTGGGCACCACACCCAACATGGTCTCGGGTCCCAGGTCGTTCGACAAGGGCAGCATTCAGAGGATTCAAGGGACTGCCCAAAGGTCACACAGCAGTTATGTGGGGAAGCTGGGTTGGGTGTTCAGATGTGTCAGACTGTGTGACACCTTTGAACAGTCCCATCTTGGGTTTAAAGCCCAGTTGGAGTCAACTAGATGGGCTGGCATTGATACTTTACCTGTTGGTCCCTTCCCTTCCCGAGGGCTGGGAGAATGCTGACCACTGAGATGTAAACATTCTTTGTGTGGGGGAACCCCACTGTTACACTTAGGCAGGGTGTAATCCCTCACTCTGTGATCCACTCACAGGGTGGCCGCTCTGATACCCATCACAGCAGGGGTATGGCCAGTTGAACATCCTCAGAGGAGGGTAGGGTCCTCTGTGCCCCAGGAGCAAACAAGCACAAGCATCAGGAAACCCAGATGTTAGAGGAAGAGATCAGAGACAAACTATCTGTGTGAACAGGGCCTTATCACCATGAGGTCAAAGGGGGGTGGGGGTAAGCTCATTAGCCAGGAGGGGAAAATGAGAGGCCTTTGGTTCAGGGGCATCATTCAAAACGACCCGGAGACAGCTGCCCAGAGTATCATTTGTTTTAGTCTTGGAAGGAACTAGGGAAAGCCATGATTCACAGAGAACTCTCTATCTATCCATCTGTCTGTCCGTCCATCCATCCATCCATCCATCCATCCATCCATCCATCCATCTATCATCTATTTATAAATCTATCATCTCTATCTATGTATGTATGTGTATATGTATGTATGTATGTATGTATGTATGTATGTATGTATGTATCTATCATCTATCATCCATCTATCCATCCATTATCTGTTTATCAATCTATCATCTATTTATCAATCAATCATCTATATCTATCTATCATCTATATTTATCTAGCTGTCTGTCTGTCTGTCTTATCTATCACATATCTAATTTTCCCAGTGAGGGTTTCACATAACACCTGTTGGCCTTGAGCTGGCTCTGTAACCGAAGATGATTCTGGCCTTTCTTCCTTTAGCTTCCAGAGTTCTGGAATTCTATGTGTTAGCCACACCCCCATTTTATGGGGTGCTAAGGATTGAACCCAGAGCTGTGTGCATGCCAGGCAAGCACTCTATTCACTGAGCCACTTCCCCAACCCCTTCACTTGAACCCTGTCCGTTTCTTCTAGCTCACTTTCTGACACACCACACACTTGTCTCCACTTTAGAGCTCCTCTCCATTCTTGTCTTCACATGCTCTGTCTATATCATGGGTCCCTCAGCACCTTCCTACGTCATCTAGGGTCCCTCCCAGAAATCTTGGTCCTTAGGTGCACATCAGCCCCTTAAAAAAAAAAAATCATGGCTTTGAGGGTTGAACTCAGGGTATTGGGAAGCACTGGGTAGATGTTCTACCACTGAGCCATCTCTCTATCTGCCTGGGGGGGTCTCTTAATGGCCCAGGTCTACCCCAGGGGACCCTCTGCTCCTCCAGAACCCACCAAGGTGGTTTACTTGGAACCCAGATGCTGATTGGAGGACAGTGTCTTTGCTGTTTGAGGGTTTCTGTCAGTTGCTAGGGTACTTTGGAAGGGCATCTTGGGAAGACGGCTTGGGAGTGCACAGTCTTTGGATATCGGCACGCTTCAAAATGTGCCACAAGGAGTCAGGGTCTGTGCCACACAGAGTCTGATTCTGAACTGGGGGGCAGGGGTTGTAACCATCTAGGAATTAACCTGAAAGGGTATCTTAAACTCAGTGAGAGATGTAGGTGGAACTGCCAAGTCAGTAAGAGCTTTGGAGGGGGCCACAGTTCAAGGAGAGCCTTAGAGGGAGACCCAAACTCGATAAGAGCCTTGGAGGGAGCCCTCAGGTCAAAGACAGTCTAATGCTCTGCAGAAAATGGTCCCCCTTATTTATCCTGTTTAAGAGGAGGATGGAGTTGATCCTAATGTGTGCCTAAGGGAACTGGGGCTGAGATGAGGAAGCCACAAATACCAATAGAGGGTAACACACACAGGACCTGAAGCTACGCCCTTAGACGGTGGAGCCTGTTCAGTCAGGATTGATTGATTGGTTGATTGATCCATTCATTCATCAAATTTTAAAGATGCACTTTTATTTTGCTTATTTTACTTTGCTTATGTCCTTCTGCTGCTGGGGTTATTTTTATTTTGTGTGGGTACTGGGAATCAAACCCGGGTCTTCTGAAATAAGGCATGGGCCTAACCACTGAGCCGCCTCTCCAGCCTCAGACACCATTTTCTTATCTAATTGGGTATGCATGCGCTGGTGCGTGCGTGCGTGCGTGGAGGTCAGAGCTTGACACGAGGTGCCTCCCATCACCCTCGACTTTCAAAGATCTTCCTTTCGCATTGGTTTGTTTATCTTGCGTGCATGCATGTCAAAGCGAGCATATGGAGGCGGTCAGAGGAGGAGGTGCCGGAGTCGTTTTCCCTGCTTCTGTTTCTGCTTCTACCATGTGGGTTTCTGGCTTAAACACAGGCGCTTATCCTTTTGCTGTTGTTGTTATTTTATTTACATTTCGAATGTTATCCCCCTTCCCGATGATTTCTCCTCCACAGACCTCCCATCTCATCCCCCTCCCTCCCTGCTTTGTTTGAGGGTGCTCCCCCAACTGCCCACTCACTCCCACCTCAGCACCCTAGGATTCCTCTATGCTGGGCATCGAGCCTCCACAGGACCAAGGGCCTCTCCTCCCATTGATGCCCGACAAGGCCGTCCTCTGCTACATATACAGCTGGAGCCATGGGTCCCACTTTGGTTGGTGGTTTAGTCCTGGGGAGCTCTGGGGGTCTGGTTTTTTGATATTGTTGTTCTTCCTATGGGGTTGCAAACCCCTTCAGCTCCCCAGTCCTTCTCTTAACTCCTCCCTTACGGTCCCCAAATTGGCTAAGCTGACTGGCCAGTGATCTCAGGGGTCCCTCTGTGCTTGCTTCCCAGCATGCTGGGATTAGAGACATTCACTGTATAGGTCCGTGCTACAGTGACTGCCATTTTACGTGGGTACTGAGGCTCTGAGCTCAGGGCCTTATGCTTGCTTGGAAAGCACCTTACTGGTTGCGCTATTTATCCTAGCTACTGATGTCCTTTGCTGGGGAGCCCCCCTCCCTCAATGTGGGTAGGAAAGACCACCTTCTGCCGGTCCAACGCACGATCAGATCATTTTTGAACTGTTTTCCAATGCGCTTAGTTTCTACCTAAGGGACTTTGTGGGGAGGGGGTAGAAGTCTTAAGACGTGTGTGGATGTGGGTAGCTGGAGACTGACGTTCTCTCCCTAAGCCTCAGTTCCCCCTGTGTCACAAGCAGCCCGCTAGGAGAAGTACCACCAGGGGGCTGCAGAGGGACGCTAGAGGGGCAGGTGCCCCCACCTAAGCCCTCTCTGCAAGACGGGGGCTGCCTGCCTGTCTGCCTGCCTTTGTCTTGACAGCAGGAGGAGGAGTGGGAGGGGATGGAGTCAGGTCCCCCTCTTCCTGCCCAGCTAGCCCAGATGAGGTGGCTGTGTGGGTGGGCGGGCAGAGGCTCTGGGGAAAACAGTGAGTCACCGTCGGCCAGAGCCTGAGCGGAGCGTGTCCCTCCCGGCTGGAGAGAGCGGTGGCGGCAGGTTTTCATGGGTAATTATGTAATTTATGAGTCTCCTGCTCCAGGCTCTGTCTGAGTCAACCCTGCCGAGTCGTGACCAAGCTGAGGCCCGACAATGAGAGGCGCGTGGGCACAGACTGTATCCCAGGATCCGGCCTCTGCCCTGGGGGCTCAGCTTGCGCAGATGGAGCTGGAAGGGGGCGGGGCTCGTGTGAGACCCCAGAAAGATAGGAAAGGGTATCTTTTCATGTCCCTGGTTCTTGAATCAGACTATGGGGCTGGTACTGGGGGGCAGGAGGGGGTGCGGCAGGAATCCAGGTGTGACCCCCTGCTTCAGGATGTTGCTTTCAGCAAAGGGCTGCCAGGACAGAGGCCAGAGACATCCCAGGAGGTCCCTCTTGAAGGAGACCAGACCATTAACCCCCACTCCCCACTTAACAAAAGTCCCTCTGAACACAGACACGGAGGCAAGAGTATTTACATTTTATGATATATGTTTATTGTTCAAAGGGCTACACACACTGAGACTTTGAAAGCCAAGAGCAGAAATCCCTCCTTCCCCTCCCTGCTCAGTCCCCTGGGTCTGCCTACCCACCCCCACCTCAGGTTCCTAAGCAAGGGCTGCTCAGGCCTGAAATGCTAGGCTTGGGGTGGGACGTGGGGAATGGGTGAGAAGCAGGGGCTATGGGTTGGGGACTCAGGTGGATGGCACAGGGTGTCTTGTGTGTGTGTGTGTGGGGGGGTACTGGATCCCACTGGGTCATGGAAAGTCCCAGTCCTCTCAGGTGGGCAGTGGAGAGCATCTTCTGGGCTCAGACATCTTTGTTGTTGGTTGATGTAATCAGGAGATCCAGGGAGGAAAAGGCAAGGAACGGCAGCTGTGAGACAGAAGCAAAGAGACATCAGAGGGAGCCCTGGGTTTCTCTGAGTCACCCCAGAACCCTATAATCCCTGAGCTACTACCTGTGTCCCTCTGTCAGTAAGTGGCCCTGGCATGCCTTCTAGCACAGTCCCAGGACAGAAAACAGATAAAGACCCCAGGCTTCCTGTGGTAAACCCATCTCCCCCTCTCCCCCTCTACCAGCACTCTCAGTCCCAACTGGCTCAACCCACCAGGCCCTCCCCGTTTCTATTTTTCCTGGCTAAAACCCTCCACAGACACCACCACACCCGGAAAGAGATAAATAAATAAAAGAAAAACAATCTCAACTGTGAAAAGCAGTCCAAATCAGAATTCTTTTCCGGCCTGAGTTAATTACACTTTAAACTGGCATGTTTACTGATGGGGATTTTGAGTTAACAGAGATGCCCCCCCACCCCCCAACTGTTTGTACAGTAAACTTTGCGGGCTGGCGGCTCCCCCAGGCCTTGGCAGCCCCGCAGCTCTGGCTACCCTGCCTGCCAAGGAGAGCGTAGCAGAACCATGTATTTTTGAGTGTTAGAGAAAAACGAAGCTGTCGCAGATGGCAGGATTGGGGTGGGGTGCGTGTGTGTGTGTGTCTGTGTGTGTGTGTGCAGGGCTGGGACGTATGCCTTCAACCCCGTTCTGTGTATTTTCTACACAACTTCTGCACCCCTCGTGCCCTGGGAAAACCTCATCCCTGCTCCAAGCTATAAAGGAACTAAGTCTAAATCCTGAGGGCAGACACTCACCTGGGCCACTGATGGCTTCAGGTCAGGCCTCGGGGCTGGTTAACATCCATAGCTTTCCCATGGATGACCCCAATGGAGTGTCCTAACCTAGGACTAGCAGCTGGGATGGAGTGTAGGCAGGGTTCCTGGACATCTGCTCCTGAGGACCAATTCAGCGTCACCTGCCTAAGAAATGGAAAGACAGGGCCGTCAAGCATTCAGTGTCTCCCCCTACACCAAACCTAGGCAAGCACAGGGACACATGGGAACAAGCTATCAAGGGCCCCTCCACAGTTGCGTTGATAAAAGATCACACGGTGAACATCAGAGGAGGACAAGGGAGATCGAGATCGTGTGTGTGGGGCTGGAGCAAGAAGGCTTCCTGGAGGGGGCAGGGCCTGGGGCAGCCTGCCCTCCCTCGGGGTCCCTCACACTCACAGCCCTGCCACCTTCTTGGGGAGGCTGCTGTTCTGTGATCTGCTAGCTGCCCTCCACGTCGCACGGATAATGAGAAAATGATGGACGAGCCTCCATCAAGCCCCGTGTCCCAGCCCTTAAGCCTGTCCTCGCCCATGACAAATGACCCCACCACCTCCACAGGGTCTTTTTAGCAGCCCCAGCTGTGGCGTTGGTAACGCTGCTAGAGATTTATATTGTCTTCCCCGGCTGTTTCTTCCTTTCTCTGTTTCTTAATTTCCTCCGAAAGGGTTTTACTTATTCATTCCACAAACATTCTCTGAGCTCCCCCGCAGCCGTCCATCCTTCACCTCCTTGGTGCTGGTGCCTAAGCCCATTTGATGCAAAGAAGACAGACATTTTCTGAGCATCTACTATGAGCAGCTTGAAGGGCTCACAGCCTTTCAAGTCTTGACAAAGAAACCTTATTGACTTATTATGTGCGTCTGTTTCCAAATCCCCACTGCAAAGGAGCAGGGCTCTCTCCCTTCCACAGTCCTGAGTCTTTAGCTGCTCAAAGGTATAATAAGAGAAACTGGTCAGGAGGGACAAACTCGGGGACTGGGTCAACCTCATATGAGCAACGCTATCTCTAGGACTGCCCTAGCCCACTCCGCACACAACCAGGATAATGTTGCAGCTTGCCAGCCACTGACGAGATGCATCAGGCGCGCGCACACACACACGCACACACACACACACACACACACACACACGCACACAGAGAGAGAGAGAGAGACAGAGAGAGACAGAGAGAGAGACAGAGACAGACAGACAGATACACACACACACACACGCACGCACAGAGAGAGAGAGAGACAGAGACAGAGAGACAGAGAGAGACAGAGACAGACACAGAGAGAGAAAGAGAGAGAGATAGAGATAGAGATTGAGATACGGAGACAGAGATGAAACAACACATACAGAGAGAGAGAGAAAGACAGAGAGACAAACACATACACAGAGAGAAAGAGAGAGAGACAGAGACAGAGAGACAGACACATACACAGAGAGAAAGAGAGACAGAGACAGAGAGACAGACACATACACACACACACACACAGAGACAGAGAGAGAGAGAGAGAGAGAGAGAGAGAGAGAGAGAGACAGACAGAATACATACACAGAGAGAGAGACAGAGAGAGAGAGAGAGAGAGAGAGAGAGAGAGAGAGAGAGAGAGAGAGAGAGAGAGAGAGAGAGAGAGAGAGAGAGAGAGAGAGAGAGAGAGACACACAGAGAGAGACACACAGAGAGAGAGACAGAGAGACAGACACATACAGAGAGAGAGAGAGACAGACGTACACACACACACATACAGAGAGACACACACACACACACACACGGGTGGGGGAGACAGAGACAGAGACGGAACACACACACATACAGAAAGAGGTGGGGGAGGAGTTTTCTGATGGAGTAGGCAGCCTCTCCTCAGGCTACACATGAAAGAAAGCATCTTAGTTAACAGGTAAACTAAAAGGGAAAAGAGACCATCCTGACAATTCTGATAAGCAATGTCTGGAGGAAAATGAGCCTGCCTCACTGTACAGAACGAACGTAGAGAACAGGTCAATGAGCTGCCTGTCACCTATGGCACATGGGGTCACCGTTCGAGGTACGTAAGCAGCACAAAGATGTTAAGAACATACAGGCTAGAGCCCTGTCTCCAGCTGTGTGATCTTGGGAAGACAGCTCAACCTCTGAGAAAAACATCCTCACCCTCCACACATACTTCCTGGGGACAGCCAGTACTTAATCCTCCCCATCCCCTGCACACACACACACACACACACACACACACACACACACACACACACACACACACACACACACACCATCTCCTTAAAAATATTAAAGGGACGGACCACTGGCTCAGTCTAACCGCATTCCAAGAAACTATGGGACAGGCAAACTGGCTTTATCACCTATCGGGCACAGAGACGTAGCCTGTGTTCTGTGACCTTGGCGCACTGGAATAACACACTCTCTTAGAGATGGCAAATTCTCTGACCCCAGGGACTTTCCTCCTGCCTGCCTGAGGGACAGGCACTTTCACTTGACTCAATGGATGAGAAAAGTCCTTTATTTATTTTTCCTTCTCCTCAAACAATAGATAAATCTAGTAATTTTGCTTTTAATAAAAGTCTGCCCCAGGCGGGAGGGATCATCCTCTTTGGGTCTCCAATGAGTTTGGAATGCATGTGTGTTGGAGATCGCTTGGTACCCCAGCTGACAGTCCATCCAGTGCATCATTCTCCCTGGGTGGGTGAGGTACCTGGGATTTTCCCCATCAGTGGTGAAGAGACTTGGAGCAGCCTATCTGCGGATGCTGTGGTGTGGCTGTGCTTACATTGGCGCAATTAAATGGAGAGATCGGCAGCCTTCTCGCACGCATTTAATATATTCCAAAGATGTGTCATTAACAGCAATTTCCATCTCCAAATGTTCCCATTTACTTAGGTCCATGCATAAAATATTAGCCCTGACAGCAGCTCAGGCCTGCTGCACAGGGGCCTCCAAAGGGCCTCTGGCTCACTGCCACAGAGGCATTCATGGAGGGGAGGGTGGGGGTTGCACAGCTAAATTTGAAGTCTAGCCTGAGACCCCGGCTACAAAAGTAAAGAAAAGCCCACAGACCTCGCTGACCTGCCTGTCCCCTATTGCAGCAAGTCTCAGAAATCAGCGGCATGCTGGGGCGGGAGGCCTCTAACGCATGCAAAGACTATGCAAACCCGCCTTCCATATTTATGGAATCAGCCACCACATCTTATGGAATTCCTGCTTCATGCTCACCACTTTCCTGGGAATTAACCTAATATGGTTTCCGCCTTTGGGGACTCTATTAGTCAATCAGCACACTCCATTATTCTGTCACTATAGGCCTGGCCTGGATCCTAAGGCTTAGAATACAGCAGAGGCTAAGTCAAGGAAGTAAGAGGGAGGGAAGGGAAGAGAACAGGGAAGGAGGGAGGGAGGGAAGGGGCACAGAGGGAAAGGGAGGAAGGGAAAAGATAGACGCAAAGGAAAGGTCCACCCCTGTCTTGGGAAATATTATAGCTTTTTTATTGTTGTTGTTGTTGGGAGCATGTAGACAGTACTAGGCAGTTTGGGACAGCAGGCACCTCAGGAGCCATAGCTAAGAAGCAGACTGACAGAGGCAGATCACAAAGGAAGGAGCTGGATTGTGGTGTCAGGCTGCTGGCAATGGCATTACTGGACAGAGATCACTGTCCCCCCCTTGGAGTCTTGAACTCCTGTGAGGGGGGAGTGCAAGCATGAGGGCCAAGGAAGAGGGCTGGGCTATGGGGAGACAGCAACCAGGACCAGCTCCCAGGGGGCGGGGCATGGGCAGACCATCCTGAACAAGAGGAAGAAATCTAAGGGAGGCCATGTGCTAGGTCCAAGCCAGGGTGCTCAGCCACTATCTCTGCTGGAAGAGCATTTTGCTGCTGAGGAGGCCCAGAAGAGAAGAGAAAGCAGGGTGGAGTTGCCAGAGTGAGGGTGCTGCTGGCTCCAGTAGATGAGGGATGTGGGGAAAACCTAATCAGAAAGAACTCTCTGCTACCCTGGGGCCTTGCCGAATACCCACACTCTATAGCCTATCTTTCAAAGGCTCCTACTTGGCATGATCAGCTACTTTCTGGGGCCCCTGAATCTCCAGGTCAAGCCTCTATGGTAAGCTCACGGGCGTCTGATAGAGCCAGACCATAAAGTGATAGAGACAGAGCTTGGGTGTCACTGCCTCATAGACTCAGGAGGACATTCTGTGCCATTTCCAACAGAGTGGAACTGGGGACATGACAGGCCAAGGGGTGGTCTCACATACAGACGTCAACCTACACAAATGCTTCTGTTGCTGGTGTCAACGCTTCAAAGCAGAAATGGTCTAGGGTAGGATACGGTACAAGGAAGAAGCAGGCGGTGGAACAGTCGTCAAAAAGAAGGCAGATGGGGCTGGGGATTTAGCTCAGTGGTAGAGTGCTTACCTAGGAAGCGCAAGGCCCTGGGTTCGGTCCCCAGCTCCGGGGGAAAAAAAAAAAAAGAAAGAAAGAAAGCAGACACCAGAGGGCCAGAGTTCGATTCCCAGCACCCACATGGCAGCTTGCAACTGTCTGCAATCCAGCTCCAAGTGATCTGACGCCCTCACCCAGGCACACATGCGGACAAACACCAACGCACATAGAACAAAAAGAAATAAACATCATTAAAATGAAAAAATTAAAATCATAAAAAAACAGGGAAAGCAAACGTCTCAGAGACAACCTGTTTCAGGTGCCACCACTAGCATGGACCCTACCTACATAGGATGCTTCTTCCTCTAAGACGCCCTCCTGGACTTCCCAATCCCCACCTCAGGATGAGTCAGATACATGCCTGACTATCAGCTTTGTCCAGTGGCTCAGCAACGTATGTCCCTCCCCTGACCCCCAGGCTCACATAAGAGTCAATGATAGAGAGAGCTGACCATGCATTATACTGCCATTAAGAATGGAAACTCAACATAGGCAATCTCACCTCAGATACTGGGAACTGCAGGTATAACCAACTGGCCTGGTTCTTCCCTAAGCATTATGCCAGCCCACCAAGCACTCACGATATCGGGAAGCCACCCAGGGTACAGGACATGCGGGCATGCAGCCCTCAGTGGAATGCCTTAGACAGGAACAAACACCCACTCTAGTGGCGGGCGAGAGGCACGGAAAACGGACAGAGATCCCAGTCATCCATCATACATCAGCCCGGTGCTTCCTGGCCCAGCCTACAAGGTTGGTGTGATCCCAGGAAGCTCCTCAGGATGGATGTGGAGCTGAGGTTCAGTGAAGAGGGGTGAGAAGCGTCAGAGAGAGTCCGTGCATGCATTTACCTACCGGGCAGTGGTGTGACACCTGGCATGTACTGCCAAGTGACAGGAGTGGCAGGTGGTATTGAAAACAGGCCATCTGTGTTATATTCGTCATTAATAAAGCGAACTCATCACAGACAACCTCTCCTCAAGTACCCAGTGTTGACCGGAGCACCCCTGGGGCTGGAATTCACCACCTGAAGCTGTCCTGGGGGGAAGGGGGGATTGCATATGAATGATGAGAAGAATTGAACACGGACAGCACACAGCCTGTCCCACCCAGCCCGATTCCCCGCGTAGGCAGCAACCTAGAAGCACAAAGCTGCCCCCACCCCCACGGGGGCTGCAATTCCGAGAGCTTTCTCCAAGCTGAGCGTTGATACTGAGAAAAGATCAACCATGTATTATTCGAAGTCAGCTAAGCGAATATAACACGGTCGATCTCCCTTCAAGTACCAGCAGAGGTGCCGAGCTGAGGTAGTGACATCCTGGCGCAGGCTGCGGCGGGCACCGACGGCTAGTGGACCAGGTGAAGTACATTAGAAACAATTACTTTCCAGCTGGTCGACCATCCGTCCCATACCCCAGAGCGAAGAGGAGTCCACGTTCTTCCCTGAGGTGCTGGGCCTCCAATTGGCCTCCCTGGAGGGATTTGATACCGAAAAGGGGTTCACCGAGCAACATTCGTCCTCCAGATGCAAAGTTGCTCGGGTAACCTCTCTCCGAGTACCATGGAGAGGCTTGGACGCTCAGAACAAGGCCGATGGATGGCTGCGTTTCCAGAAGAACCATCCCAGACACACCCCCCCCAAGAGTTTGTACCTCCCCATTCAGCAAGGAGCCACCCTCCACCACGTGAAAGCAATCATTCCATCACCTCCCCAAGTGCAATCGACCACCCTTTCACCTCCCCAGAATAACCATCTAGGGCCTTCCCAGAAGTCAACCTTGAGACCCAGGTAGAGAGGAGCTGACTGGGAGCGGAAGTGGGTGCAGAACTCGGCTCGCTCTAACTCTCCCTTGTAAACCGGAGAGAGAGGGACGCTCTAAGATCCTGCACACATACCACGCCAACCCTCCCGGAGACGATGCCTTCCAGAAGCAAGAAGCCAATGACTACATCATCCAAAGGATGCTCCTCCTCCTTGGGTCCAACCACTGCAACCTCCCAACCCTGGCACCCCCACCCTATCACCCCCTCACCCGTGATGTTATAGCAAGAACTGCTTGACCGTTCGGCCCCATAAACCAAGCAAGTAAAGCTTCAAAGACACAGAGGAAGGAGGGAAAACAATTGAAGGAAGTCCCAAATGGTCCCCTCTCCACAATGTGTAGGGGGCAGCCCCGCACAAGCACGTCATAGAGAGGGCTATCCAGTAAGGGTCAGGATCCATTGACTTAGGCCATAAGCAGAGTATGGATTCTGTGTTCGCCACTCATTTTAAAATTCTTGGAGTGTGACCAACATCAGAATCCCTTCTCTGATTTTGGCAAGAGTTCACACAGGCTTCTAGCCTTGCTGTAGCTCGGCAAGAGACTGGTCACACGCAGTGTGTCATACGGGGAGCGGGGGTGGGGTGGGTGGGAGGGGGATGCCACAGGCAGCTTCATCTGGGTGTTCTGGAAACTGACCTGTGGAACAGAGGCTCTTCCCCCAGCTGATATCACCCCCTGGAAATGCTCCTGAGAATCACACAGTGGCGAAGATGGTGGCTAGCAGTAGATACAAGATCCAGTCAACGGCATTTGGAAACTTGTCCAGGTTCTTCCTCCAGCCACTGACCAGCTTCCAAGATAATGATGTAGACTCTGAGGTCCTTCGGTAAAGAACCTTTCGGAAAGAGAGCCACCATGAACGCTGGGTGCCTATCATACCCCAGATAGTACATTATATCCTGGATACATCAACTCTTTGATGACCTCCCATATGGGGCTAGCCTCCAGGACAAAGTGACATTCAGCACCAACAACGGGCATTGTCTTAAAGCCTACTGGGAGATGGCAACATGAAACCCAAGGAAGGGCAGGCCCTAGAACGTCCCAGGTACCAAGGGCTCTGGAAGAGCAGAGTCCATTGACCATAGAGCACCCACCCCACCCCAGAGCCACTGTCTTACCCGGAATGTTTCACGAGGAGAGAGGAAAGTGAAGAAGACTGCACATAGGGTGCATGCTCTGGCATTTGTACCCGGTCAAATCCTCCTGCCTGCTTGTCAATACTCCAGTCAGCACATTTGTCTAGGAAGCTCTCTGTGAAGGTTTGGGACAGAAAAATATAGTTTAGCCACATAAAGAACCTGTACTGTGACCAGGTCTTCCTACTGGCCCCACTGGCTCTAGTCTAAACCCCTGGATTTCGACATCTGACCAAAAACTGTACCCACATTGATTTTCATAAAAAAAACATGCTTTTCTTTTCTTTCCTTTTTTTTTTTTTTTTAAAGTAAATTCCATTAAACTAATCCAATTCCCTGTTTAGCTTCCTTGACTGTGCTGTTGGGCCATTTTCATTTATTTTATTTCCCTTGTTATTTCCTCAAATCATTTTCATTAGGATCAATTCTTTCCCATTTAAAAATCTGAACGAAGATTTGATTCCTCAATGTGCGTTCGTCTACCGCAAATATTACTGCTCACAGCATCTGCCACTATCGAAGCTGCCCCTTGCGGCTGCCATGTCTACAGAGTACTGTTTCCCCAGGTCAAATGTCCTAGCTAAAATGTTGTCAAGAAAATTGGATTCTTCTGCCAATTTGTAGTCAATTGAACACATTTTCCTCCGAGCCATTCTGGTGGTTTGTGGTGTTATTTTGTGATTATTCTATCACTATTATTTAATGTAAATGGGACTGAAATGCTGGTCGTCTCTATTCATTTCCTAACCCATCCAAAAATGGAGAACAAGGTTTGGCGAGGAAGCGATGAGGAAGAAAGAGAAGCAGACAGAAGAGGGTTGAGGGGGCGGGGCGGGGTGGGGGTAGGGGAGAAAACAGATGGGGTGTGAGCGCTTCTGACCCAGTGAGTTGGGGAGAGGAAGGGGGTGGGGAGGAAAGGCTGCCATTGTCCATGACACTGTCAAAGGAGAGAGTTCATTTAGTCAAGGTGTCTTCAGAGTAGAGATGGAACTACTGCATCTAGTTCTACTAGAGCTAGAACTGTCTGCAACCAGGGGGGCCTAGGTGCTGGTGTGACAAAGAAGATTCAGGCTGAGAAGACCTGCCATCTCTTCCTGGGTTCCTGGGACTACGTGTCTGGTCACATGGTATTCTCTGAGCCACATCCTTTCCTGTCGATACCCATATCCACACCATCCATTCTAGCACATGGCACAGACAGAGACCCAGAACTTTGTATCCTGTCCCCAATGCCACCCCAAGCAGGCTTTGATACTCAACCAAAAGTTGCCTTTGTGTGATTCAACATCAATAAAGCGAATTCACCAAGGGCAACCTCTGCTCTAGAATCAAACGTCAGCACAGGCCGAGAGTACCGCAGGGTGCCTCTTCTCCAGGCACCTCTGCCTCCCTTGGCTCTGGCTCCCTGACTCCCACCCTCTAGGGAGGTTGCCGTTACCTCCGATGAGTCCCCCAGGTCCGACTGTAAGGCAGACTATCTTGGACTGGCATTGCCAAGCTCTATCCTGCCTACGAGTGGACAGAGACTTGTACAGATGTCCAGGCTTTGGCCAGAAACTGGTCACTCACCCAGAAGGACATGGACATCAAGTCTGAATCCCAAAATATCTGCCATAGAAGTCCTGAGGTAGGTTTGACATAGAAGAAACCATGACTATCTGTGTGGTAGGGTCCATTCTGCCCACCAATGAAGGCTGACCTAAAAGTGGATGACTCCCTTTCTAGGGAAGCATCCTGAGAGGAGAGCAAGACCCCACAGACAAACCAGCAGCATCAGGGTACAAGGCTTCCGGATCGTCCTCCATTCTCTCCAGCTTCCGAGAGGCCTCAAAGAGGGTTTGACAAAGAGAACATGTCAAACTGCCATTCAATCAACAGCATTCGTACCGGGCACACCTACGAGCATTCGACACAGCTTCTGTGCTTAAGGAACCTGTGTTCCAGAGGGTGGGAACAGGTCCACAGAGTAACTACATTCATGCAATGACCATCATTATAAAAGCCAGTGGTTTTCCAACTTTCTGGGGGAAGCCGGGCTCTGTCAAAATACTGAGCAGACATTCAGCATGTATACATACCTGATAAGCAGCCATTAACACTCTCAGACAGACAAACGGAGGCACAGACAGATGACAGGCTGACTCATTCAAGGTCACACCATTAGCAAGTATCAGGTGGTAATGAATGCTGCTGAGTCCTCTCCTTCCCAAGGGACACTGGAGCAGGGGAAGGACATCAGCATTCTCATGTCACTAAATGTCACTATGAGATGCCCCTCCCCTCCGCCAGCCTGAGAGCTGGTTCTACTTCCTAGAGATCACCTCTGGACTAGAAAACTGGTGAAACTGGAGATGAATGAGTAACCGAGTGGCTTGTAAGCTGGCCCCACCCCATGGGTGACTGAAATTTGTCTTTCCCTACCATATGCCTAAATCTGCGATATTTCCTTATCTCAGTACAGTGCTTGCCACAATGTACTCTGCTCTTTATAACTATGGTCAGACAACCACAGAGCCACTGAAATAGTCGGTGTCATTTCTGGGAAATCTTACATTGACAACCAGGTGACATAAGCCCCAGAAAAAGCACTCATGGCAGGGAACAATTCGTTCCCTTAACCTGCACAGTCGGAGAAGCTCTCCCAGGAAGATTTTAGTGCCGAAAGGAGATTGGCCATGTAATACTCATCATAAATAAAATGAACACACCATGGACAACCTCCATTCGAACACTTGATTTCGAGAGCTTGCGTTGCTACGTCTCAGGCCACAGACCTGAAGATGGAGTCCCTAAGAGGTGGGCTGATGGCTACGTATTCTAGCCATATGACACATGCCCTGTGGCCTCGGGCTACTTCTTGTCTCCTGCCTGTGGTTAGTGTCACTGTCCAGTAGCCATCGGAGATAGGCTCGCCATGCCCATGTGGGTATGTCCTAGAGAGCAGTGGGAAGGCCTTTTATCAGAACAACGCCAGGGAACTCAATGGCCTCTTCTACGGAGCCCAGAGTGCATGGCCAAAGGGGCTGATGTAAACATTATGGTAGATGCTGTGAATACAATCCCTAGTCTGACCTTGACCTTTAAGGTGCTTGAGGGCCACATTTTACACCCTAGAAGGTGGACTTTGTGTGATTTGTGGAAGTAATAAAGTGAATGACTACAGAATACCTCATTCCAAAGTAGGTACCTCTCTCCCTGAGTCCACCAGAGAACGGGGGACACACTGGGCGTGGACAGCATTCCCTGTCACTAGATCCGCCCATGGTGAACGATCCCTTCACTTACCCTGGAGAGGCGCTAACACCACAGTCCCACCCCAGAAATTCCTCCAAGGCGGGATTTGGTACTGAAAAATAGGTCAACCGTGTATGATTCGTCACGAACAAAGCGAAGGCAACACGGATAACCTATCTTCAAGCACCGCACATGGGCACCAGCATGTCTTCTCTGAAGCTGGCTTCCTCCAGGAAGTCCCCCAAGCACAGTGAACACAGCAGGTTACTGCGTTGACTGCGAGAGGGTTTGAGAAAGCATCACACACCCCACATCCATCCCATTCCCCCTGAAGCCTATGGGTCACCTAGCGTTGGCACCATTGCCAAGGATGCAGTGTCTAAGGGTCCTTACGGGGTCTGGTGATGGAGGTCCTAGATTTCATCCTGTTCATCATAGGAGCGAAGAGTCTGGCATCACACCTCACCTTACATAGGCTTTGTGTCTAGGAATTTCCTGGAGAGCTCACAGAGAGGCCGACTCGGCACTACTCGTCATAAAAATAAGGTCAGCACTAAATGGCACTGACCTTCGAGTCATGGCCTCATCTCTCAGGGTAAGCAAACTTTCAGGGTGCCTTCCTACCGACACACTGTACTCTTTAGCTAATGGTCCACTGAACATGAGATGACAAAGAAATGAACAAACAAAATGTGCTTGGTTGATGGTAAATCCACATAGCTACCCGAAGACAGGGGGCCCATGTCCATCCCGGAACCTGCCTGATGGCGGTGGGTCCATGTCCATTTCAGAACCTCCCCGAGGAAGGTGGGTCCACGTCCATCCTAGACCTTGCCTGATGACAGTGGGTCCATGTTCACCCCAGAAGCTGGCATTGCAATTAGGCATCCTGCCAAGGTGGAAAGTGACAATGAGAAAGGGGGGGTCTTACGCCTTTAACTAAACAAATTTAGGATGCCAATGGCACCAGGGAGGGCTGCAGTGAAGATCGCAGCAGTAGGAGGCGGAGCACTGACTAAAGAGTGAGGCCAACAGCTTGGATCTTTCAGGCCAAGAAAAGAAGTCAAGAGAGCATCTTTTAAAGGATACAACTAGCAATAAGAAAGAAGGAATAAAAGTTACAATTGAGGGGGAAAAAAACCTGACAGTAACTGGTAGAGTCCCCAGTGTTCAAAAGCAAGGAGGATGTGTAGTTCAGATATCAGGCAGCAAGCAGACTATTCTAAGGCTATGAGCAGCAGACAGCAAAGGAGAAGGAACCCATGGATTTCACCCAGGGTCATCCACTGTTCAGCTAAAGGCCCAACCCAGTAACAAGACTACATAGAGAAACCTCCACACATATGTAAAAATCCTGGGAGACATTCACCCACAGCCCAACTCGGTTGTATAATGTTGTATAATGTACAGCTACAAATGAAGGAAAGGAAGACCCTTGTGTGTTAAAGGAAGAGAGAGCTTAACTCAAAACAGGTTCTGGCCCTGCCCCTCAGGGACGTAGGCGAACAGTACCAGAGGCTACACTAGTTGCAGGTTCCTAGGATATGGAGTTGTAAGGTCAAGAATGTGAGCAAGAACAGAGCTAGCCTTGGGTATACAAGAACAGAGGTAGCCTTGGGTACACCCCAGTGAGTGAGTCTTCTCTCTCTGTGTGTGAAGGTATGGGTTCCATCCTCCACCCCCACCCCCATTTTGGAGAAAAGAAAAAAGAAGAGGAGAGGAGCAGTTGGGAGGGGACGGAAAGGGGAGGAAGGGTAGTATCTGTGAGCCATTCTTGTAGAAGTGACAAAAATCCTCATTGCATTGAGAGAGGAACCAAGAGCTGAGAGATAGAAGCCCCGGCTTAAAGAAAACAAGTGGTCAGTAGTGAAGCAGTCAGAGGCAGCAGAGTCTGATCTCAAGGACTTCATGCTTTCAATGTCACCATTCTCAGCTGTGTTGGGATCTTTTAGGAGACATCTATTAAGTCTTCTTGTCATTGTTCTTTAGGGTAAGCACAAGTGAATGGTATAATTTATATTTTAAGTAACTTGATTAGACACAGGGTAGATTTGTCCTGTGAAATAGCTTTCTCCTTACCTCTCTTTCCATTTGTATGTAAGTCTCTGAAAGGAGTTAGACATTCCTGAAGTTATTTATGTGTGGGTAGAAACTTTTCTAATTTCTTTAATTTAATTGTTTCATATTGCTTTTATTTTTATCACAGGCATACATCTTTTTAATAAATTTAGTAATAAGTAGAATAAATCCTCTTTATACAAAGAAAATGAAGAAATGGAAAACAGTTCTTTTGCGGTCCTCAAATTTCTTCTGACATCTCAGTTGACCCACTTATTTATACCCTCACCCTTAAGAATGCTGACCACTGGACCCCATTCCAGGATTTCTCAACAGATCTAAGAAGCCCTCCCTATAAGACAAAATTTGATAGTGGAAGAGGGGGCAAAATTTCCTACTTTTATTTACAAACAGATTAAAAAAAAAAAAGCCAAGGTACCATGAGCGCCACCACATCCATGCCTTAAGTTTGTAACATGGGTACCTTCCTCAGTCCTGGGATTGCCCTCCATGAAGGAACTGGATGGAGTCAGGGAACACTGGAGGTAACTACATGTTCAAGGACAATGGTACAAAACCCACCATGAACGTGGCTTCCTCATGGTTGGTATCAGATCCGAGGAAATGCCTAGTGAGATGTGATACAGAAAAGAGGTCGACCCTGCATTGGGCATCATTAATTAATGAAAACTCACTGTGGACAACCTCCCTCCAAGGGCCAGGGGATGGCACTTCTCACAGCACTCCTGCATCTTCTTTAGAGTGGGGCACCTTGGGAGTAGCCTCTGAGAGTGGACAGGACCCTGAGAATAAGTGGACCAGGTGGCTTAAGTCCCAGTCAGACCCATGCTCTCTGGCCAATCTCTGGTTTATCAGCCCCAAATAAGTGCCAAGAGGAAGGTGATTTTTGACTTTCATGCAATGTTTACTAAGAGAAAGGTGGCACCACAGTTTGCAAAGCAGGTTGTCCTGGGGATGTGCTCACCTTCAATTTCCTCACTTCAGGGTATGGAGTGGCTACAGATAACTCAACATGGACTCATGAAGCCCAGCTCCCATTTTATTCTGTATCTTGAAGGTTAACTAACCAAGGTTGCTTCTAGTTGTCCTTCCATGGTAGATTTAGGTACTAATAAAAACAGAAGCTAGCCAGTGTATTTAAACATTTAAACAGAATCTCCCAACACTGTCTCTGGTCTTTCTAAAAATCAGAAATATCCAAAGAAGTCATGGGAGAGTTAGCTTGGACACTGGGGTCAGTGTGTGAAACATGCAATTGGATGTTCAGAAACCCACCTGGGGAACAGTTCTGGCTCAAGAAGACCTCTGAGGTAGAGTTTGACACTAGAAGAGAGGAGAGCCGTGTATGACTCGTTTAGATGACTCGAACTCATCACGGCCAGCCTCTCTCCAAGTATCACACATGATCACTGGTGAAGAACACTGGTGAAGAACACATCGACTCTCTCGGAAAGGTGACCACTTCCACGGTCCTGTGAAGAAGGAGTGGGACCGCATTGGGTAGTGGGCCGAGCCGAGTGACATACACCTACATTAAGTGCATGCTCACCCGAGGCACACTTACCTGAAAGGGGGATGCGTATGGCCTTGCATCTGGTTAGACTTCCTAGACCAGAGGGGGCACCGCTCCACAGTTTCCATGAAGAGAACATATTCTGGAAGCTCTTGGGGTAGTGTGGTGATGTCAGGACAACCGTGGCTGCTTCTCAAGGTTGGTATCATCTCACAGACTCTCCTGTAGAGAGACAGGATATTGAGGTTAGACAGCCAGAAGATAGGTCCATCGGATAAGTAAGGCACATGCTTTAGTAAAGTACAGTTCAGTCACACACCCAGGAGAGAAGGGATTTCAGGTCCCTCCTAGGAAGTCAACATCATGGCCACATCTGAAGTCAACATTTCAAGTAGGTTGTGACAGTGATGCCGCGGCTACCACGGATGCCTCATGGCATCTTATGTAAACATACACCCCTAAGACCACAGTTCATTCTGGTCCACCGAGTAGGCACAGCCATCAAGAAAGTCCATTGATACATCCCCAAACTTGGCAGGATCTCTGGAAAGTCTTCTTTGATGGAATTGATGCCGAGGGTTGGTGACTAGGTGGCCCACAGGGTGAACAAAATGCATGCCCCTCTGGTCAACCAGTCACACACCCTGAACGGTGCTGGCACCAACATCTCTTCTGGAAGATGACCTCTTTTCAAAGTCTTCTAAGGTGATACCGGGGGCCGGCCCACTGATGAGAGGCCTACTGATGGATCAGCTGCTCAGGTAACCCGGCCAGGTGACTTACAGCTAGCTCAAGCATACTGTCCATGGCCAAACATCCATACTTGGCTTCTCTACCAACTTGACTGAACCGCCATCTTTCTGCAAGCTGCCATCATGTCCAGGAAGTCCTTAGAGGTAGCATTTGGTACTGAAAAAAGTGTTGTCCGTGAATGATTCGTCACAAGTAAAGCGAATCCACCACGAACAACTTCTCTTCAAGTACCACAGAAAAGCAGAGACAAGACAGACAAAGGGCCCCTTCCATTTCTCCAAGGGCTATGGTTTCCAACCACCAACCTGCAGGCAGATTGGATGCTGAGTGTTAGTGAGGTGGGGGACAAGTGCTCTAGAAACACACTGGAGTGGGGCAAGGGTGGCCACTCACCTCCCTTGCAATGATGCCAACATTGTCCCCTTTCTCTGTCTTCCTTGGTTCTAGAATCCAAACTGGGAGGTTTTCAAGATGAGAAGGGGAGCCCACTTGCTGCAGGTCAGGAGTCCTCTGCAGGTATATAGACTCTGGGGTATGTGAATGGGGACTTGGATTTCTCAATGGTGCACACACGGTTAGCCACCAGCCATGTCAAGCTCCTAAGGGGACTATAAAAGTCCCATTGCAGAAAAGCCCAACTGATGTTACTAGCATCCTCATATGGATCAAAAGAAGATTCACTGAGCTCTTCGTGATCCCAGGAGATCCTCCACTACCACTTCCAGTGTTCCACTACTGTCTTATCTCTAAGAAATCACTTTTCAAGAAGATTACCATCACAAATAGCTTACCTACCACCTAGAAGCAACCATGTACTAGTAGGACCAGGTACCATTTCCAGATTCTATGGCTAGCCACTGGGAAGCTAACTATTCCTCAGGGTAGCTTCCCAAAGCTCCAGGAAGACCCCGTCTCCCACCGCCGCCATTGCTCCATAAGACATATTCCACTAGCAAAGTCCCTCAAGGCTTCACTTAGTTTCCATAGCTCCACCTTCCACCCTGATGGAAACCTGGCTCTTTCCTGAGGACATGGGAATTGTTCATCTTATTTTCTACAGTTCTGGCTAGGAGTGGGTAGAACCCCACCTCTATTTTGTGTTTGTAACAACCCATTTATTGATGTCTCATCGACACCTCCAACATCGCTCCTAGGACGTCCTCATCTTCTGTTACCCTTGCTTCCATCTCACCAGCCTTTCAGACCTCCCAGGGTCATAGCCTTAGGTGAGAGAGCCCTGATACCAGCAAGGATGCTCTCTGCAGCCCACTGAGTCACTTGAGGACCACGGTTCTGCAACATCACACTTGGACTACCTTAGGCCCCTCCTCTTCCGCCATGCTCAAATCTGATGTTGGCTCATTCGGTCCCTAGGTACACCTGCTAGCCCTTTGAAGGCACGACACAGCCTCCATACTTCCACAGTAGGAAGAGCTCTCCTCCTGGTGATATCTTTATCAGCTCTCCATGATATGCTCAACAGCCCACACGGATATTCTCTTTTCACTGTCCTTGACCAATTTGGGGAGCACGGAGTTGGGATATTAATGAGAATTTAACTCAAAAAAAAATCAAAATGCCCAAAGAGAGTCATGGGAAGGCATCAGCCTTTTCCTAGCATCAGCCAAGATAGCAACCCTCCTGCAGATGAGAAAGCCCAGTGCTAGGCATCAGAAACAAAACTCAGGTATTTCCCCTCGAACTTCCCACTGTGAAGCGAGAACCTTTTGTTTCCAGCAAGATGTGTCAGTCAAAGACTCTTCTCTGGAGCAAAAGCAAATGAGTGGCCACTTAAGTGCCAGTTGGTTTGTTCCCACTCATTCAAATCACCAAGGAGCAAGATTCGTTCACCCAAAGCAGGAAACAGACATTATCTGCTGCGTGATTCTCTCCCTCCCATGATGGTTTGGTACTGATACCAGCACCCTCCAGGATATCACAACACTTCCCTCAGAGGTTAGACTCTTGTCAGGGAGCACAGATACACCGCACACCATAATGGAAGTGTGTGACTGCCACGGTACATACCTGGACTAGTTGCCGAAGCCAAGCTCTCCTCCTCTACAGCAGCACCGAGAACTGGTCTATCATTGTATGATCAGCATAAATAAAGCCAAGAACACCAGGGATTACCACTCTGCAGGCACCAAACCTGAGCATCTGTGGGCCGCGCCTTCTCAGAGCCATCCACCATCCAGGAAGTCTTCCTAAGAATGGATTGGGGATCAAGTGTTAGAAGGATTGGTCACACTCCTTGCTTTTCCCTCTAGCCAAGTGAACAACTATCCCTGGCTGAGGTCAGTAGCCCTTCCCCAATAAGAGCAATATTCCCTTATAGGTCTCAGTGTCAAGAAAGCTAATCATGGATTTGGGGGCTGGGGGTGGGCGCTGAATAGATGGTTCAGCAGTTAATTCTTTCGGAAAAACTGGGCTTAGTTCCCACAAGATTGACTTGGAACCATCTATAAGTCTAGTTCCAGATGATTAAATGTTCTCTCCTCTGACATCTGCAGGCTCCTGCATACATATGTTACACATACATATATTCAGGTACACATATAAAAACAAAATAAAAAGTTTCAAAAGGAAAGAAAGCAAACTCTAAGCTCAGCATCGCCCATTCCCGAAGTCTGAGGCAGGGATATTGTCATGCATTCAATTCTGGGGGCTTTAGTTATGTAGTGAATTCCAGGCCTAAAACACTGAATTCAAGCAATAAATGGAAAAAAAGCAATGGAGGCAAACCGATGGGAAGACTGTTCCCATGTGCCAGGACCTCATTTTATAAGGACCTCACTACCTCTGGAGAGCCTGCAGGAGTCTCCCTATAAGTCACTTGGTAGGAAGGGGCTGCAACCAGCTGCCATCAAGTTAAATGTGTGTTCTCTGATCAAACTCCTTTCCCCTATGAGGGGCAATACTCTGTCCCCAGGGAGCTTCCTTTAGGACTGTACAAGGAGTTTGTCCTGACAAATAGAAAGTCTAGAGAAATGACACAAATACAGTGTTGGCTTCCCAAGTCATAATGGTGTATGCCAAGGTGTGGCAAAGGGATCTCATGGCCCTCTAGGGTAGCCTGGGTGCTGAGAGTCTGGAACAAAGAAACCTGTGACCTTAACTTGCATGACCTGTGGTTTCTGGTCCATCATTTCTTCCCGGGCCTTGGGCTTCCTTTTGAGAATCTCTTCCATAAAAAGGCCATTTAGTACGCACTCTTGGTAGTTGATGGCACCTCTCTCTGGCAAAGAGAAGAAGCAGGGGTGAGAGCGGAAGCATCCTGACCCCAGAAATGCCCTAAAGATGGAGTGTATGGGCTACAGGCCATGAGCTCTCCCTGGCACCTGGGTTTACCTGGGCCCAATATACTCTCACATACCTCAGGCCAAGCCTGGTAGGGCTCTTGTATGAAGCTGGCACTCATCTTGAACTGATTCCATCCAGGATTGGACATCACCAAGGGAAGAATTATCTAGGGGGCAGGAGTTGGGCTTCCTGTCCACCATCGCCATCATCCCTGAAGGTGAGAGACCCAGAGAACAGCATCCTTCCTTATCTCGGGGATATGGGCCAACCTCCCTCTTCCAGAATCCAAAAAAGTTTGGTTCTCTTTACCTTTTGCATGTGATCTCCACCAGCACAAAAAGAAAGGAGTCAAGTCTCTTCCACAGCCAAACAGCAGGTCAGGAAGCCCCATCAGGGTAGTGACTGCACCTCACTGGTGTCTACCAGAGGACGAAGTAGATGCCAAGGACAGGACCTCGGTGAGAACAAAAGAACAGGGTCAAGTTGGCTTGTCTCTCACAATTGGATTCTGCGGGGTGTTCTGAATGGATGTAACTCTGAAAACCAGCCTCTCCCCAGGGGAAATGTGACTACTTCTTAAGCATCTCATGTCTTCTCCCCACTGCCTAGCTATCAAGAAGGGATTTGGCCCTCAACCCCTGGCTGGGGAAGGCCTGGCATCAGCTCACCCTTCGAGCACATACCAGCACTGAAAACTGATGGAGTAGGAAAAACGAAGGGTATTTGGAAAAGCACAGCGAATTCACTGCAAGCAGGACCAACCTTCTTTGGGTCTTCTCCATCAGCAATATCCAAGCATAGCCTGAAGAAGACGCAGGGCTCATCTGAGGCTCACACAAGGCATGCAGTCGCACACCTCTTGTGCAGGGAGCCCTTAAAAAAAAAAAAAGAAAAGAAAAGAAAGCCGGAGTTTGAAATTAAAAAGGAGGCTTGTCTCATTGACAATAAGCAAACAGAATATGAATGACCTCAAATAACCTGGGAGAGCTCTGACAGGAAAATCAGAGCCTCTTGTCTACTGCCACCTTTGCTTCCAGAAGATTCTTCCCATGACAAACTGCATCCCTAGCCTAAGAAGTAAATGCCCACTGTCTGTAAGAAAGCTGATATGAACCACTCACTGCTACACATTAGTCCTAGGGCCAAAATCTGGTCTGAGAGCAAAAGTGATACCCACTAGAGCAAGGTTCAGGAAGCTTCCTAAGGCCACTTTAGAAAAGAAATGGAAACCTATGTGGGTATTCCCTGAGAGGTAAGCTGGATGACAAGAAGCCAGCAGCTGGTGGAATATCACAGAAGAGCAATGGCATCATGGGTATTACCTCTCTCAATAACACGGAGTGTTGCTGGTGGATACAACAGATAGGACTCCTCCTGCCCCAGAAGCTGTGGTTCCAGGAACTGCTCCTTAGAATTGACTGGAAATGGAGGGTTACAGAGTCAGACGGCCTCAGTCATCAATAACCTGGTGCTGACAAGTCCTGAAGGGGGCTCACATAGGCAGCCCCTCTTTGAAGTAGCTCTTCTATCTGGGAAGCCCACGGAGGCATGATGTGATTTGAAAGAATAATCACATGTTGTTTGTACAGAAGGTGGCCTTTCACAACTGAACCGCAGTTCAATCATCAAAAGGTAGCATATTGGCTCAATGCTCACTGGTGATGGATAATGTAGGGACGATGGAGGAGAAGGCGCACACACACTACGAGTAACATGCAACATCACCTCCAGCCCCCAGTGGCTACGAGTGTTGTCCACAGACAGGCAGCATTAGCATCACTTGAAAGCTTGCTAAAAATGCAGAATCTTGGTCCCTCAATCAGAATCTGCTTTTTAACAAGATCCCTAGGTGACGAATATCTTAGCAGCATTGGGCAGTTTGAAAGCCCCTACTCTAACCAACAATTTGTACAGGCATACATGCATGTGCACACACATACACACGCACACACACACACACATACACACACACACACACACACACACACACCAGGTTATGGAATGAACTGAAATGGTATGCTATTGACCAGGTATGTCTAAGAAAAGGTCAGCCCCAACTCAGCCATACTAAGAATAAGCCCTAGGAACAGATAAAGAGCGACTTAAAGCAGCAGCGGCGGCAGGAGGGATCCTTAGTAACAACTGTATTAACCACAGGAGGTCCATGCTCAGAATGGATGCTGAGGAGAGTGGGTGCTGGACGTAGAAGATCCTGGACAAGTTCTGTCTATCTAAAGAGATGCTTGACCCGGTATCTTCGCAAGGAGTTCCTCTGGACCGGACTTAACAGCAACAACAGACAGGTGAGTTAGTCTCAGTGTCTCCCAAATCAAGCACAAAGAACTAAGCCACCAAAGCTGTTGCCACCTCAAAGTTGTCGGTGTGAGAGCACAAGGGGTACATCCTGAAGTCACTGCATTTATTAGGAAGAGGCCTCAATAAATTCTCTTTCTCTCTGCAGCAGGTACCAACGCCCATTAGTTGAAGTCACCACTGTGCTCTAGAACCTTCTGAAGCAAATTCAGATATGGGACAGACAATGGTCACCCCACATTAATCATCAGAAATATGGAGAGCACACTACGGATGGCCATTCAGTGTCAGAGAACCTTAGCATCTCCCCCAAGGGCAGGGGCGCCTCTAGATCTCTCATGGTCCACGCCACATGGCTAGCAGGCCAGTGTCACTCAAAAAGAGTCAAGCACATGCTTGTGGAGCCAGTCACACTCTTGAGCAAGAGACAGGGGTCTGACCCCAGTGACTATCTCTGAGACTGGCTTCCCAACCAAAAAAAACCCCACTATTTTCTAAGTCATGAAAACTATGTCACCTACCCATGACCAAGCCATGTAGGAACCCCTGGATTCTTCAGGCAAGGTCCTGAGGTGGGTCAAAGTGCACCTCCTACACATTAGCTGTGTGCTCTCTTGCCTTGTGTCCAGGTAAGGCTAATCCATGCACCATGCACCATGCAGCCCTTTACACAACCATCTTGTCATCCAGGAAGTCCGCCAGGGCAGTATTTGATACTCGAAAAGAAATTACCCTTGTATGATTCATCCAAAAGAGCAAACACACCAAGGATAATTTCTCCTCAAGTATGAAACAGTAGCACAGCAGGAATGCCAGCATCCGTCGGTCACTATTGGGAGTGACCACCACTCCCCACACCCGGCTGTACCCAACACATACGTGCACCATGCATGCACCACTACCGATGGCCATTTTGAGCACTAGGGAGGCGAGATGGGCAAGCATTGTGGGCGCCCTGTTGACCCCATAGCATGGGGTCGGTCTCCTGTTCTAGAAGCCACCTTAGAAATGATGTCATTACTGAGCATCACAAGCTCCACTCGTCTCCTTATATGTCCAGCACAAACTCTAAGCTTCAACACCCACTCACATATCTGACAGAGAATGTCTGTCTCAACACTGATGGCTCCCGAATCCAGGGAGAGCTTTGCGTAACACCACTGCAGCTACCAGTAGTCAGCTCACGGCACACAAGCGTTCGGGCTGGCACATGGTCAATGATGAGCCTAGTCCCTAGGAGAGCCTGATCCCTCCCAACCCCGGCAGCTATATGCGTCGGACCCCAGTATGACTCCCCGTGTGACGCGCGAGACAAGGAGCATAGCACGATGACACCCTTGTCCAAGGGTGTACGGCGGGAAGTGTCAGAGGCAGGATCCGGGCGCGGGAAGCCAGGCTGCAGAGTCTGTGCACTTGATACTGAAAAAGTGGATGACCCTGTACGATTCGGCATAAGTGAAGCGAAGAGGACAGGGATAACCACTCTCCAAGTACCAAAGCTCGGCCTGGAAAGGGAAGCCACCGTCTCAGGTAGACGTGCTACGTCTTCCAGGTGGGGTCCTGGGGACGAATTAGACGCCGAGCGTTAGCGGACCGGGTCACACACACCGAGCAAGGACATGCACACTTGGGCACCACGTCGTGACAGAACATCAAAACACCACGCCAGCACAGACCTGACTATCGGCCTGGAAAAGCAGGGACCCAGGCCACACACAGCGCATGCTTTGGGACCCACCCATAGCGAACAAGGAGAGGAGATGTTGTACCCAAGCCCTTTCCTGATGTGATGTCATCTTGCACCCATGAAGCCGCTGGTGCACAATGGAAACCCAGGAAGCGGTTTTGCCAAACCACACACAAGATGGATACACACGGCCATGCACACACATACCACATCCCTCGCTGAGTGTGGACAGGATCCAAGATAAGGTTTGATGCTCACAGAGAGCTTGCCCTTGTATATCCCATGTCAATAAACCGAATATACAAAGGGCAACCTCTCTTTAAGTACCAAACAATAGCATGGGGCAGGTTCCGCTCTAGCATTCACGGGGTCAGCCTCGTCGCCTGGGACTCAGCCTGGGGAGTGATGGGAGATTCGGAATCAGCCAACTAGGTGGCAGACACCACCTGCCAGATGTGTGCCCGCTGGGCAGCTCTCCACAGGGAGCTTGGGCTGGGACAGATACTGGGGGTCAGGGGAGGGGACACCTTTTCCTGATATTACTGGCAGGTGCTATAACAGATTGAGATTTTTCCACTCTGCTGAAAAAGACCAGCATCATGGATCTCTCAGGAAATACAGAACTCAGATTTTTCACTCTCTGGGGGAGGAAGACCCTTCCTAGGACCACAATCTTTTCCTTAGCACTTCCTCCATGATTGCCCGCTTGGGCTGTATACTGCACATCACAGGGCAAGAGAGCCCAATGAGTTTATAGAGGAGATAAAACCAACCCTTCCTGCCACCCTAAGTCATGGACATCAGGATCACTCCCAGGACTGGACCCTGCCCCACTAATTCTGCCCGACACTGGAATGGAACAAAACTAGGAGAAAAACTGATGTTGCGCAGGGGTCAAACTCCACATGCCAATGAAGAATGGAACCATCTCCCCTTTTGGAACCACTTCCCCAGAAATGAGCAGGCAGGGGTGACCACAGGTGAGCAGGAAATCATGGCCAGGAGAAACACTCACCTTTGTCTGACGGGATGGCTTGCTTTCCTTCCTTCCGGGGTGGGCTGTTAGAAATGTCTCCTTCTGATACAGCTACAGCTACAGAAAAACACCAGGTAGGCAGCAAACTTCAGCCTCTTCCCAAAGACAGACATTACTTCCAGGAAGTCCTGACTTGGAGACTGGTGGAGTGGGCCTGAAGCCTCTATAAACGAAGATGTGTAAACCATTACCGGCATCAAAGCTGGGATAGTCTAGTCTCACAGTTTCTCTTTTAAGGTTAATGCGGTGAGCAGCTCTGGAGAAGGGCTGGCACAAACAGACCGCAGGTCTGTGGACCACTGCCCTTTATGAAGCAAGCCACTGTTGGGTGATCATACTCAAGGCAAGTGCAACGGGCACTGGAGTACCCACCCCCCACAGGAGAAAAAGATCAGGCCCCAAGAAGACAAGAAAGACCAGAGATTAGCAGCTTAGCCAGCATTCCCTTCCTAGAACCAAGAATTGGGACATACCTGAGAAGGTCCGAAGTCACATTGTAGTGTCCCAAAGACGGAGCAGGGCTGGAGGGCTTCCCCGGCGGGGTGAGATATGAGGACAAGTGTCTCTTGCTGTATATCACCATCAATAAAGTGATAAAATAAAGAGGCTGTCCCCTTTACGGGTACCAAATGTTGGGCCAGGGAGCAGTGCCCTGCCGGCCTTGGGTGGAGCACAGGGTTGGTGGGGCACGTCTCAGCTGATTGGACTCTGGAATTTGCTGGACACTCTGCACACTGGTACCCAGCCCTGAAGTCAGTTTACTTCTCGGTATCACTCCAAACCAGGATGATCTTCCAAATGACTAGGGGTGGGAGGGTGGGATGGGGTGGGGGAAAATCCTGTGTAACTTAGTAAAGTGACTGACAGCCACCCTGGCAAGAAAACCTCCACAGCTGCAGCCTCCAGGAAGTCCTCCAGATGGCCATGGAAAGAGCAGGATTAGAACCCACAGCAACATGCATCATTCGAGAAAGAAGGAAAACCGGAAAACTAACTCTCTGAGAGCCCCCCACCCTCCTCCCCAAACTGGAGCAGTGGGGAGGCTATTGGCCTTTCCTTCTGCCCTTCCTGGGGAGTTCAGAGGACCACAGGAGCAGTGACTTATCACTATAAACATCCGCCCAGTGGGAGGCTCACCGAAGGGAGGTGAGATGCCCAACCCCCACCCCAAGAACCAACGTTCTCTAACCGTAGTTCATGCTGGGACACAAAGGGCAAGGAGGACACCTGGGCATGGAAGCTTAATGGTTTAGTAGCCTCTGGGGCCATCTTTACTTTGGGCATCCACCAACCCCCTTTTCCTTAAGTGGACAGGAAGCCTTAAAGGCGATTCTAAGCATGGAGGGCAGAACCCATGTCTAAATGGGCACTGGCTTGCTGCTGACACTCTTTTGACTTTAGAAGATGATTGGCATGCACATAACACAGTGAAGGGCGGTCAGAGGGGAGGCACAGTTTCCTTGGCTCTGCCAAGAAAAGCCCTTATGATCTCCCAAGTCAGCATCTTTTCTAGAAAGTTCTCAGAAGCATGCATGAGAGCTGGAGGGTCAGTCGCAGAAGGCGCCCATGCTCCGTGGCCCGCTGCATGCATTTACTTACCCTGGAGTGACCTCGCCCTTCTGGTAGGCCCAGGCCACCAGCCTTGCTTCCAGGCAGCATTTGCTCCTCGAAGAGAGCTTGCCCTTGCATATTCATTTCGCGTAAAGCAAACACACAAAGGATAACCTCTCTTCAAGTAGCAAACGATAAGGAGCGCTGGGGAGAGCTGGTCCGGTGTGATGATGGGTGCGATGACAGTCCAGAAGAGAGCCTGAGGGGGACACATTTGGAGGTGACACACCCAGATGACTCACATGCCCCTTCTCCTCCCTACATCCCCCAAAGGGTGACCCAAGGTGCCCTTACCCAAAATGATGGCCCACCCAGGCAGTCTCCAAGACTCGCTGCTACTGAAAAAGAAGCTGATTCCAGAAAACATATCATACCCATGGGGAACGCACAGAGAAGCAACTTCGTTTGAGGTCAGGGAAGGGATACTAAGAACACAGTGGTCTCAGAACACATCACTGGGAGAAGCATCAATGGGCACACACACCACACAAATCACAAATCTATCTATCCCCGCCAAACCCAGGAAGACGACGGATAGCATGCTTTCTTCCATGATGACGTCTTGTCCTCGGTGGTTTCCCAAGCAGCATTTGATACTGAAAACGTGGATTTTCCTCTACGATTAGTCATTAATATTGTACTCATAGAAGGAGAATCTACCTTTTAAATATCAAAGAACAACTCGATCCAGGAGGCCTCGAACTTGTGCTTGCGTTGATGGAAATGGAAGCCCACCGGGAGGGCAGGCTGTCTGAAGAGGTGGTCTATCAGACCCACATCATACTAACACTCAGTTGACTTCTTAAGACCATTTCTAGCCACACCCATCCATCATGATGATCTCCCCCCACTGCCCCCAAGTCCCTACAGAATCTTCCAGAGACCCTTTCTGGCCATGCTCCATTCATTAGAACACGATGATCTCCCCCCTCTCTAACCCTTCCCCTCAGCCCCTACAGAATCTTCCAGTGACCATTTCTCACGCCCCATTCATTAGAACATGATGATGATGATGATGATGATGATGTCCCCCACCCCCCATCCCCCACCCAGACCCTACAGAATCTTCCAGAAATAGTTCCAGAGCGACATTTGATACTGAAAAAGTGGATGTTCCTCTATGATTATCCAGGAAGCACGTAACCATAGAAGGAATATCCACCTTTTAAATACCAAAGAAGGACTGACTTCCGGGAAGGACCAGTCTTGCTGCTTGGCTCATCTGAAACAGACTACAAGACAGAAGCATTTCCCCTTCTCAGGCCCAGACACCAGGCTGGCTGTACGGGCAGAGACCCTTAAAGGTGATGGTCAGCAGACATATGACACGAGAAACACACATGTTCTGCAGTTCACCATCTTCCCACTTACCGGGGAGGGCACTGAACCCAGCCTCATCTCCCAGGTGGATTCAGGGAGCACACAACCATAGAAGGGAAATCTACCTTTTAGATATCAAACAAGACTTACTCTGGGAAAGTCCAACCTAGGACAGTCCTATCTGAGACAAAAGGGACACAGTGGAAAAGACTGATCAGCTGTTGTGGATTCCAGAATGGGACCCCCCTAGCCTCTGACTGAACTGGCAGCCCATCAGAGAATCTCTTCAACATTAATTGGTGGCCCTCAGGCACCTGCATGCCTGGCACATACCCTGTGGATAACTGACCTCCCACTTACCCAAGAGGGGCAACTGTCCTGTCACTGCCCTGACGGTGGCTTCAGTTCAGGCCCATTTCCCAGCAGCATTTGACACTGAAAACGTGAAATTTCCTCTATGTTTAATCATAAATACCATAAACATAGAAGGAATATCCACCTTTTAAATACCAAAAGATCTAGTCCTGAAGAGAAAGAGCCGAGGCCTAATCCGTCAGAAATGAAGAAGACGGCAGACAGGCGCCCTCGGCACAGCCCCCAGAGGACACAGATTCCTGGAACAACCTTGCTGTGGAAAGCACAGGTTGTGGGATCCATCTCTCCCTTGTCCACTGGGTAGAGGAATAGGGGATGACTTGCTTTTTCCTAGGGTGTACTTTGCATTCTGAAACATCCCAGAACAACTCGAGATACTGAAAATGTGGGTGTTACCTCTATGATTAACCAGAGGCATAGAAGAACACTCACCTTTTGAATATCAGAAACTAGACAGCTCTGGGGAGCCCTCACCTAGGTGCAATACAGCAACAACAGGAGTATATCTACAGGCCACCTCACAGTTAAACATACCCTCTGGTCGTCACACAGTCTAGTAGGGGACCACTCTAACCCCGCCCACCCCTCCTAGAGAGTTCATGACAAGGGTCCCCAAACCAGTTCCACTTCCATAAAGCCCATCATGGGCATTGAGGTACCATGGAGTACTGGTGACATCAAGGACGTTTTCTGGGGAGTAGGATGAGTTGAGATGGCGCCAACACACAGGTTCAATGCATCAGTGTGACAGACTGTTGGGGATAGATACAAAGGATACTTTGAGACATGGCTGAGCAGGACATTCATGACTCACTATCACCACACTACCAGGTCCTTCCAGATTAACCCAACTTCCTGAAAAACCTTTTTGGAGTAGATCAGACCCAGAGACATAGCAATATAGACACTGTAGATCTTTGGTTAAAAACACAAGCCAAACCAAAGAAGGAGGACAGGGAACTCCAACTCAGCTGATCACCTCTAGCATCTTCCTCATCTTAACCTCAGTGCTGAGGAAAAGTGGGCCAGGCGACAGACAGTCCCACACTGGCCCCAGAATTTGACCCTTGAAAATGGTCGCTGCTCACAAAAATAAAGAAGTCATGGGTTTCCCAAAGACGGGTAACCAAAGGCAAGAGGGCCCCAGGATGTCTGATGGTTACTAAGAGCCAAGGCTCCTCCCCCAAGATCCAAGGCCCCGCCCCTAAGAGCCAAGGCTCCTCCCTGAATCAACAGCTTGTTAAAGGAGGAAACCTGCATCCTAGCAAACACTTTTAAGCACATGGACAGGTCACTTACCAGTGGACTAAAGCTGCTTCCCTTCATAGCGCTCCCTCACAAAACCAGGAGACCCTAGGAAGAAGCATGACAGAATTGGTTAGGGGATCTGATAGTTGGTTACTAGAGTAACTGTGTTCGTCTCTCTTGACCCCAGGAACAGCTGTTGCAAATGTATTTCTGTGTGAGCTGAGTGCACTCTTGAGGAACCATTTTCAATTAGGTTTAGGTTCTTGTGTGTGTGTGTGTGTGTGTGTGTGTGTGTGTGTGTGTGTGTTTGTGTCTGTACGCATGCACCACACCCACACCCAAGGAGGCTTGAAGACTACATCAGATTCCCCAAAGTTAATTGTAGGCAATTGTGAGCCATCTAATGTAGGTGCTGGGAACTGAACTCTGGTTGTCTGCAAGAGCAGCAAACAGTATTGACTTGTTATGGTAACAAACCTTGGATGCCAGCCAGAGGCAGGCAGGAGCATCAGAAGTTCAAAGTCAGCCTCAGCTACACAGTAAATTCAAAGCAACCCTGAACTACAACGAGAACATGCTGCAAAAAAAAAAAGTGTTCTGGAAAAAATGTTATATTACATGAGTTGTACAATAAGCATCAGTATGAATACCACAGACTCATGAAGATTCCCGCCTTCGTCTTGTCCCCGGTGGGGTCATGTTTTCATTGGGTGTTCGTGCTTGTCCATTTGTTCAGACCTAGGGAAGGAAGAGTCTATGCTTTGAAACTCTCAAACTCTGAACTGCACACTCGACATGCTTTTGCTCACATCTGTCAATCAATTAAAAAGGAAGCGATGTGATAGAAACTAGATTTTTATGTACAGATTTGCCTTGGGAAATTAGATTACAGGATGATTCATTCAATAAACTCTCAGGTCTCAAGATAAGAAAATAAATAAACAAAAACCACTTGCCATCTGGCCAGCCATCTGCTTGCCTGCCATCAGCAAGGGGACGACACCCACATCGTGTTCCTGAACCTGACACCGGGTACAGAGAGCCGTTCAAGGAGGGATTTTGTGCTCAAAAGAGGTCAGTGTTTAATATCTTCTACGAACAAACACCATGATGTGGACACCGTCCCTTGGGTCCTCTCTGGACAGCTGTGGCGGTCCTGCCCAGGCTTCTCCTGTGAAAGAGACAGATGGTGAGGTATTGCGCCCAGAGAATATTTTACCCTCAAAGATGGAGGGCTCCCTCTGGGCCTACACGTACCTGGGATGGTAGTGTTGAGTACCGGCACTTAGAAGCCTGCCAATAAAGCACAAAGCTAAATGTGAAACGGAACTGAACACACCAGGTTACCTTGGATGACGACCAGAGGCATTTCTGGCCAAGTGTCCTCTGCATTCCTTTGGTGAATCCGCGATAAACTCCCCTCCAGAAGTATGTGGGCCTAGGGGCCTTGGGCTGGGTGGCAGGTGTCACAGATATAATGTATGGCGTGCTCACTGCTCCACCAGCACCGAGGCCAGTACCCACCAGGTGGAAAGGGATTTTTCAACCTAGGAAAATGGGTTGACCACGCCTGTTCCGTGCCCCGTAGCCTTTCTCCATGGGCATAAAGGGAGAGCAGTTGCTTTTCCAAAGGTGTTTCTATCCTTTGCGGGACAGAACCCCCCCAAAAATACCAGGTAGAGCCACAGCCCAAGGGCATCACTGAACCAGTAGGAAGTCAGTGCTCTAAGTGTGTGGCTGAAGTTACTATCTTTCTGAAGAGGTCAGCACTGGGTTTTGATGAGTTATGACAGCAGTCACGTGAGTGTACCTAAAGCTTTGATCATAACTTGAGCAAAGAAAGAGCTAGATTGCAACCCAGCAAAGGGTAGCCCTAAGAGCGATCCCATTTATCTCGTATTGACTCAGCTTCAGGAATCCCTTCAGGGGAGATGCATGGATGAGGTGTTCACACACTCTCTCAAGAGAGCCACCGAGGGTCCCTGCTCAAACAGCCACACTCAAAGGAGGAGGCTACCAGAGGAGGTTAGCCATAAAGATGAGTCTACTGGGAAAAAGGGGTTTTCAGGGGTGCCTCACACCCACTCCAGAGGATAGCTCACGGGGTAGGGGGACTAACTTCGGTGATCAGAGACAAACAGCAGTGACTGATGATGGTGTGCTGTTCCCTGGTCCCCATCATGGCCAGCACCCACAGTCCTCAAGGCCTTGCTGATGGCCACGGAGACATTGAGGTTACTGAGAAAGGCTGCTGTGGGGGCCCAGTCTTTTCTAGAGTTATAGTGTATGTGACACTCACCGACAGGTAAGTCTTGGTGCAGACACCTGCAGCTGACTTCTAGACACTTGTCGTCAGAGGGAAATGGTGGTTGGCTTGAACTGGCTGTTTGATTATAATGCTGTCCTTTGATTTTTATAATTTTCTGGGCTTCTCTTATCTGAACTCCAGCCTACAAAAGAGTGTGCTTCCTGGTTTCCCTTACTGACTATACCTGTCCCAGGAAGTGGGCATTCAGACACTAAGGATCTCTGGACCTAGCAACACACAGAGCCAAGGCAGGGAGAGTAGGGGAAATTGTGCTTCTTTGAGGTAAATGCTCCCGTGCACATGGAGAAAAGTAACAGGTGACCCAAAACCCCTCGAACCCTTCCCTCCCTCTCTTCCACGGGGAGCTCTCCAAGGTGAGATTTGATATCGAAAAAGAAGTGCACCATGTTTGTTTCGTCACAAATAAAAGCGAAAAATAACATGGGCAACTTCTTTTCAGGTACCACGGGTGAGCTCTTGCTTGTTCCAGCAGTGTGTCTGAGTGTTAAGGGATGCTGAAGGGCAGGCAGGAGGGGTGGTGGGTGAGGGAGATACTGTCTTGGCCTGGGAGAGGACGGGCGTAGGGTAGGGGCGTCCCAGAGCAGAGAGGAATGGCTCAGTACTTATCATCACCATAGGAATCCAGCCCCAACCCCCTCTACCTCAGGATCCCAGGAAGTCCTGGTGCGTAGAACTTTGTCATCAAGGTTGATGATTCTAAGATGTTGGCTACCATCCTTGCCACTGTTCCTGGAGTGCTACTCAGGAGAAATCGGATGGTGCTGGACTCCAAGACCCAATCTACTTCCTCAGATCCAGGGTCCTCTTCTGCAGCTGAAGAGAAGGAGGAGGAGGAGGAGGAGGAAGAAAAAGAAGAAGAAGAAGAAGAAGAAGCAGAAGCAGAAGCAAGCAGAAGAAGAAGAAGAAGAAGAAGAAGAAGAAGAAGAAGAAGAAGAAAAAAAATAAATAAAAGGACAAAGGACTAGGTGGCAAAATACAGGTGACCCCCTCCCTGGATGCCCTGTAGGTAAGCTCCTCCCACCCAGAAGTGACTTGCAACTTGGACAAACACAACAAACAGCTCACAGAGCACTGGGAAGCACCAGCACGAGAGGAAAGAGCAGATTCCAGGATAGCGCCCATCCATCATCCTGACGCTGTCTTGAACGGGACATATGAGCCTTCCCTGAAAACAAAACACATTGATTAGTGTGCGCTGCCATCATTGGGAGGTTCACACACTACGGCAATGGATCTGGACCACAGCCAGTAATTCCACAAAAGAAAGTGACCTGGTATCAACAGCCTACCTTAGACAGGACAGTGGGAATAGTCAGCAAGAGAACATACCATCCAAAGAATACCAGTTACACTCACTGGCAACTCCTCTCACAGTAAGGAAAGGCTCAACTCAAGCTGACTTACACAGAAAAGAGGCTCCGGGCTAACATAACTTAAAGGTATAGAGACATGTTGAGCTTCAAGGAGTGTCGGATGCAGGTCCCAGGTTGCACTCTTACCCTAATGTCCCTTGGTTCCTTGCTGCCTCTTCAATCTGTTCCCCCATGACAGGTGCCTCCCCCTCTGTGTCTACACAGCTCTGGGTACTAGCTTCTTGAATTCTAGCTGGCCTTCAAACTCACCTCCATTACCACATCAAGTGGCTGAAGGTAACAATGGGATCTACTCAGGCATCTCTCACAGAAATGAAGACCCACTCCCTCTCCTAGAAGCCTCGGTGAACATCCCTCTGCTCCTTTGAAGTTGTGTTGTGGAGGAAGGGCCAACCAACCTAAACCCATTTTGGATAAGAAAGGTCAGAGGACCATTCAAGAAGGGAGATAAAGTCTCAACCCAGGCTCACTACATAGACTACCTTCCTAGACTAACACGTTTTCCCTGAAGTCAGTAGTTGAACCCCCGAAGTCTTCAACGTAGAATAGGATGCTGAAAAAGAAGTGCACCGCGAATGTTTCGTCACATATAAAGCGAAAAACACGCGGGCAACTTCTCATTAAGCACCGTACGTCAGCAGCATAGAACCCTGTGGCTTGTGTACCGCTGTCGTCACTTCCTGTGCGTGAGCAGGCGATCACGCTGCAGCCCCGCTGTACCTAGGGGGCTCTCACAGCTGTGCCCGCTCCACGCAGGCAGAATCAGGATCTTGTAGACAGGCTTTGGAGTGGTCATCCTTTGCAGGGTCTTTGGAGTCTTCTCAGACATCAGAGAATGGTAATACAACAATACTGACTTTGCTTCCCAACATCCAGCTCTAGATCTAGGAGGTGCGACCCATGACCTCTCAGTTGAGGTCACTACCCATCTGCTAACGGGGAGGACCCCAACCTGTGTACCATGGTGGAGGCCCTGAGTCAAAGAGGTCTTCATGAAATGGGAAACAAAAAGATCTGAGTTTTTGCCAGAACCAAGTGATGTCTCCTAGTGTTCTGAGAACAGATTCTGTTGAGCCTCAGCTTATCAGAGAGGAATGGGAATGACATATTGAGCTATAAAAGGACATGAATAAAGCTAGACTTCTTAGGTGTTCCAGGAAGATGGTGCTCCCTCTTGACATCATGGGTATAAGCTACCTCCCCAACCTTCATTGGCTTGACCAATGAAACACGAGCAGAATCACAATAGTCCCCCATCACAGTCTAAGAGTTCCGACTTACTTTCTGTGTCTCTGCCAGGCCTGTAAGAACCACTTGCCAGGAGCCTGGGGGGAGGCGCCACCTTCACCCCCAGGGTAGGTATTCATCCATCAGGAGGTCCTCCTAGGTATGGAAGGCATACTTAGCATTAGCAGAGCAGGACACACATGAAAATGCGATATATTCTTTCAGACAAAACACCCTGACATACCTTTTCCATCGATGGGGACTGTGGTGTCCTTCCCTAAGGAAAATGCCACATCTGGAATACATCTCCTAGGCAGGAACTTGTGCTGGGAAGCAGCCAACTGGTTTAATCCTCAGAAGAAAAGCAAAATTGAGCAGACATGGAGATGAGCAAGAACAAGGAAGCCTCTTCCATAAGTGGCAGATGTAGGCTTGATGCTGGGCTAGAGAGATCTATCACTCACCCCGGGGGTTAGAGCTTCACATTCAGGAGATCCTCCAGGATGGTGTTCTTCGCTGTAAAGATATGGATCATAAATGCTCGCCACGCCCATGGGAAGCTCACCACATAGCTTTCCTTAAGTACTACAGAGCCATGTTGGCATCAGGTTCACAGGTGCTGGCTTATACACAACACCCCGGGCCCAACCAAGGATTTAGTGGACCACAGCAGGTGCCTCACACACCCTACATTAGCATAGACGAGATCAGACTCTCCCTATGGATCCTGATAGGAGCAACCCTTCTCAAATCCATCTGTGGTCAGCCTGACACCCACCTACGGCAGGATGTGACATTATGGATTGAAAGGAAGGAGGAAGAGGAGTTGCGGAGAAGAGAGATGGCTCTGGCCACACAAGCATGAGGATCCGGGTTCAATGTCGAAAGGGCAAGCACTGTGTATGTACCTGTAATCTGTGAGCCTGAGAGGCAGGGACAAGCAGATCCCTGGGGTTTGCTGGCCAGCCGAAAATCAGTGCATTCCAAGTTCAACAAGAGACCATCTCAAAAAAAAAAAAAAAAACAGAAAGTAGTTATGGAAGACACATGACACACCTGGCCTGCACGCGTGCACGCGTACACATACACACACACACACACACACACACACAACACACAAAAGCAGAAGAAGATCCCCTTAAAAGCTAACTCCACTTGAAATATTTCAGATTCACAATGGCCTCAACCCCACCCATATCTTCTTCATAGCTGCCGTGTGCACCAAGGTATCATCCCACAGACGGTCTGGGTGCTGGCGGATAGTAAAACGGGTGACCTACAGCATAAATGAAGTGCACGTCACCGGTTTACCATCCTCACAGCTACCCCGAGAGCAGTAAGCACCACTGTCCCTTCAGTCACGTTGCTGGCGTGTCCTTATGGCGACTGTGAGGAAGACCTTGCTGAAAAGCCATCACACACCAAGAGTCACCTCACAGTTCAAAGCCACAGGGAGCAGCCTCAAGTCACCACAGGGACCCTGGCCCTTCTTCAAATGACTTTCCTTGTCACACAGTCCAGGGAAGAGCAGTCCAGGTCCCCTTCCCTGAAGGCTTCATCAGGGACAGGGAGTGCCTACCGGGTGGGATTTGATACTAAAAAAGAGGTTTCCCGTGTATGTTTCATCATAAATAAAGAGAAGACAACACGGACAACCTCTCCTTCGAGTATCAATTAGCACTGGTCAGAAAGCAAACAAAGGCAGCTGCAAAGTGCCAGATGGCTGGTCAGGAGGATCGGCCTTAAGTGTCTGGTTCAGTGGACCCTGGAGATCAACCAAAACCCCGTTACAATTCGACAGTGAACAGAATTTCCCACCAGTACAGAAGGTTTGCATTCCCATATCTCTCCAGGTTTTGGGGGGTGTCACTGAAGGGAACCAGGACCCCCGGAAATTGTGCCACAGGAGATGCCCCGGGAATAGCAGCTCTTAACTCAAACAAGAGCAGTACATTGTGGGTGTTCAGGAATGATCCTCAGATTCTGGGTCCAAGAGGTAGGTAGGTGGTCAGGAGTAAGCCAGCCCCTCTGGCTGCTGAGTCTGGGCAGTTTCCAGGGAAGTTAAGATTCTAAAAGCAGACACATTATAGAGTTAGTGGGAAGGGAAGTGAGTAAAGCAGAAAAAGCAGGCAGGAAGTGTCAGGTCTCACCCTCTAGACTAGTGGTTCTCAACCTTTCTAGTACTGTGACCCTCTAATACAGTTACTTAGGTTGGGTGACCCCCCCCAACTATAAAATTATTTTTGATGCTACTTCATAGCTGTAATATTGCTACTGTTATAAGTCGTAAAGTAAATACCTCATATGCAAACTCTGTGAAAGGGTTGTTTGACTCCCCAAAGGGCTCATGATCTACAGGTTGAGAATTACTGTCCTAGCGGGAGCCTCACAGAAAGCTTTACTGCTGTCCACAGAACTGAGTGTAATTAAGGGATAAGAACAAATTTCATGTGCTAAGACCCATTGGCCAAATGTGTGTGCCAATCTCAGGTTGACTTTTCTGTTGCTGGAAAGCAGGTCCCCAGGTCTCTCATTACAAGGCAGTAGGGTGTGTGATATGGAGTCCCTAAAGTCATTGCCACTCCAACAGCCTGGACAACCAAGTAAGAACTGAGGAGAGAAGAATCAAAAACAAAGGGACAGAAAGTTCCAGATTTCTTCTTACCCACAGGTGCCATTATGCCCTCCCTCCTGTCCTAAAGGAACACAGAATGACGTAGTCACCAGTTGTCCAGTTTGTATGAGCCCAGCAGCATGAACAGACCTGGTAACACTGGACACAAGGCAGGCACCCTCTCCAGTCTCATGCTTCCTGGGTATTCACCAGATAGAACCAACAGAGTTGAGCATCTGCTAATTAGATGATTAGATCACCGCCCATCATACTGCCATCCTATTGCTTCTGACCAAGAAAACCAGTTAGAAGTGGCAAGATCTCAGTCTTCCTCAGTGTCTCCACCTATTAGCATCCTTTCCTCAAAGGCCAGGGATGCATCAAGAACCGGGACCATCGCCTGGAAACAAGAAACCAGATCCAGGCTACTTCAGAGCCATGGCTTTATAGCCTGCTGAGAACCACTACCTTCCTGGGATGTCAGTGTCATTTCCAGTAAGTTCTTCACACAAAAGACAGATACAAGAAACGTGCTCTCCTCAGCTTGTTCACCCTGGCCTAGGGCTGGCAACAACAGTCTAGTCCAGCAAGCCTTCCAATCAGGTTTTTGCTACTCACAAAGGGCTGTGAGACTATCTGGCCTCAGGAGAAATACCCCAAAGGAAGTTTTCTCCTCATGTGCTGAAAACCACATCACCTACAAAAGCAGAAGTATTGTGCAACGCCAGAATTGCCTAAGAGTCTATCGGACACTGATGTCAATGGGCCAGTCAGTCATCACTCAGCTCTCCCAGATCAGGGCTAAGGACCAATACCTCTCAAATAGTTTTAACACCAAGCATTTCTTTACAGCCCAAATAAAGCCACTCCTGTATTCTGTTAGGATTGATGCCAGTTCATGCCAGACCCAGCGACTTCAAAGTATTTCTCAGGTGATGTCAGAACCAGCCTTTCATGACCAAAGGTGTACGAAAGGCACAGACCTTAGCACCATCTGACACAGTGGGTGTCCTGTACAATAGACAGTCCTGTGCTAGGAGTTGGCTGACTGAAAGCACGCTGGATATGTGTAGGGATGGCTGTGTCTAACCTGTTAGAACCAAGGCGGATGCAACCTACCTGGGTGATCTGGGGTAGAGTTTTCTCAGTGGCAGCCATCCTCCCCAACTTTGGAACACCACATTGGTTGAGAAGTCCTCCTGAGAATGGACAAGATATTAAAGGTTAGCGGGAGAGGCAACCGAAATCTGATATATGGAATGTTTTGTCCGTCACTCACTTGTTCATGTCTATTAGACTGTCCTCAGCTGAGGCTGAGGTAGGGACCAGAAGGCCTCCATAGTGTGTTCTGCTGGGAAGAGAGGTTGACCAGGTGTGTCTCAAACACAGAAAACTCTCTTCCACTTTCTCAGTTAACAATAACAACGACACCTTTCCCAACACGACCTTCAGACCTGGCAGGCCTGGGAGGCTTAGGAGAACAAAGGACACCATTCAAAACGATAATCCACTCGATGGCTTTGTGGGCGAACCAGTTATTCCTGTCCCCTGGCTGGATGCTGACAGGACCATCCTTCCCTGAGACTGGGGTCTGGACCATGAAGCCTCCAAGATGGGATTTGATACTGAAAAAAAGGTTAGCTGGGTGTGTTTCATTCTCATCAAAGAAACAGAGACCCAGAAAACCTCTCTTCCGGTACCAGAAGCGAACACTGACAAGACTACCTCGGAACTTCCCCAACGTGACCTTCAGACCTGGAAGGCCTGTTGAATGCAGGGTCGCACACAGGATGTTAGTCAAAGAGCTCAAGCAAGCCATTAGTTGATATATAACTGACAGTTGTCCCTTCACACGCCCCAGTACAACAGAGTGTCCCATGGCATAATCCTGAAGTTATCTCACAACCAGAGAGCAGTGGCGCCATAGAGACTGGCCATGGGACGTGCCACCATTTTGGGTAACCACAGAAAGGCACAGATGCCCCCAAACCAAAGCTGATACCTCCCACAGATTTAGCATGCAAGTGTGCTAGGTGACCTGCGACCTGTGCCATATATAAATGGCACACATACACTCTGGTCAGCTGACAACATGGTACTTTTCTTGAACTTGGATGGCCCCAAATCAAGGAAGGCATCCAAGTGAAGAGACAGCATTGGGAGCTCATCTAACACCACCATATCAGGCACAGGTGTCGGCAAACACTGAGGATGCTGTCTCCGATTCTAGCAGAGTGCAGCTGGCTTACGGTCTCTGTCCCCAAAAGTTGAGATCTCTTCCAGGAAGTTCTCCAAGGGAAGGTTAGATACTGAGGGTTAGTGGACCAGGTCACAAACGGCACAAATATAGCGTGTGCTCTCTGGTCAACCACCTCACGCACCCACACGTGTGTCACATGTTGATGCTACTTTCCTGGTCTGCAAGTCACCCCTGCCCACGAAGCTGCCAAGCCAGAGAAGTTTGCTGAGAAGAAGGTTGCCACACAAGAGTTATTGTCAGACACAAGAAAAGACAAACCCGCTGGGTTGCGCTAGCACAGACTTAGTGTCCCCACCCCATAGCTGGTGTTAGCTCCAGGAAAGCTCGCAAGGCGGGATTAGATACCGCAAAGAGGTCGACCGTGTAATGTGCGCCATAAATGAAGCGAACGCGCCACGGACCACCTCTCTCCAAGTACCAAGCAGCAGCAGTAGGGAGACCGGGACACTGGCTCTTCCTCAAAGCAGATGTCACCTCCTGGAAGTCTTCCAAGGCGAGATGTGATATTGAGAAGAAGTAGACCATGTGTCCTATGTCATAAATAAAGCGTACACACCATGGTCAACCGCACCTTCAAATACCATGAGGTAACGCTGGCTGATCCCAGCTCTCTTTCGTTAATTTGGTGTTACCTCCAAGAAGCTCGCACAATGTGTGTCATAAACTACCAGCAATTGGCATGTGTGGCAATGGCCACAAACTCATGTTTAATGACTTCCAGGATGCCCTGTAAGGCTGGGCTGGGTGCCAAGTATTGGCTTCGGATCAAATGGCCAGGGTCATAGATAATGAAAATGGCTTATAGCCAAGCACTGAGTAATCTGGATAAATTCTGCTGCTTGAGCTCAGATCTCAAGTTAGTACGGCTACCAGAAAGCCCCTGGTGACAGGCTGATACTGAGATGTGGTGGACCATGCTGTACATGCTGAAAGGAACGCACACACTCGACACTCTACCATCTCCCCAAGTACTGTGCTGAAGCCAGGACAGGATATCTCCCATGAAGTTGGCTCGGTCTCTGGAAAACCCTCCACGAATGACTTTGATAATGAGAAGATGTGGACCATACTACATACGACACAGAAGTAGCGCATGTTCTATGGTCAACCATCTTTTCAGGTACCATGGAGAGAGGGTGGCGTAGGAGCTGGCTTCTTTCCTCATGATTATCACTTCCAGGAACCCCTAGATGCAATGTTGAAAAGAGATCACCATGCATTGTCTGCTGCAGATGTAGAGAATATAGTAGAGAAAAGGTTTGCAAGGACACAAAGAGACGACCCCCATAACTAGTGCTGTGCTTTTAAAGACATACTGCCCACAGAAAGCCCCCAAGGCGCATTCGCTGTTATGGGAAGGTAGACCAAATATCATGCGCTGTAAGTAAAGCAAGAAGCATGGTCAACTTCTACCCCAAGGCATTTGTCCTGCTGCCTTGCCCCCCAAGGTTAATGTGGCCTCTTTGGAAACCTTCAAGGCTGAAGTTAATATCGAAAAAAGTAGGCTATGTTACACACGCCGTTAATAACACACATGCAGTTTAGCTGATCCCTCTTCAGGTACCGTGAGGTCATTGCTGATGCAAAACCAGAGCTCTGTCTCTGTGGTGGGCAGCCTCTTCAGCAAGTTCTCCAAGGCTGAGCTGGAGGTAAGGAGAAGTAAGCCAAGAAACAACTTTGATCTGTAAGTCCACATGCTGGGCTCAGTAGGTTATTCATGGAGGAGCCAGGCTGGGTCATCTTCCTCTAGAAGGCTAGACTTGAGATGGAAAAAAGATACTGTACACGAAGCATCAGTGGAAACAGCGAACGTGTCTTCATGCATCTGGCTTGGCACTGCGTCATGCAGCCCTATCTGCCCTTCCGTGGGCATAATGTCTTGAAGGTGTCTGAAGGTAGCTTTGCCGATGATGAAAACGTGCAGCATCCTTTGATCATGAGCATTTGTGGAGCTAACTGCCACTTCTTCAAGTCCTGTGGAGGGAGGGGGCATGCCCAGGTGGGATGTAAGATACCTTCTTGGAGGTGGTCATCATCCTGAAGAAGCCTTAGAGGCTGCACTGAAGCTGAGAGGAACGCCGTGCCGCATGGATTAAGAGAAAGCACACAAAAAGCAGGGATGTTTGGCCAAGCAGCCCGAAGTAGGGAGCAAGCCACAACAGCATCTTCTCTCACTTCAGGCTTGTCCAGGATGGTACGGACTGGATGGCTGGGCTGGATACCAAGAAGCGGTTTACCGTCCCACATACATACTCAGAATGTATGTGGGACGGTAAACCATTTCTTCAAGTACCGCGTGACAGCAGGGACAGCTGTAAGAAGGCTCATGTCTGCCAGGTGGCCTCAGGACACCTCTTCAGGGACAGTGTTGAGAAGAAGCAGCTCATGGAGTCTACTAACCAAGAGTTGCCTAGACACCCATGGCACTGGGGTCATGAAGAGCACTGATCCCAGAAAGCATTATGGCCTCCTCCCCAGAGATGGCAAGAGTTCCCAAGGCAGAGCTCAGCAGAGGAAGAGGGAGCTTATGTCATTTCCCATCATGCAGTAAAAAAAAACAAAAACAAAAAAAAAAACCAAAAACACATGCCGTATTGAAAACCATCTCTTCCAGTGTCATGGAGAGGCCCTGATGATGAGTCTACTGGCGTCTCCCCGAAGACAGCGTCCTCTCCAGGGGCCTCGGGGATGGATTTGATACTGAGGGTTAGTGGACCGTGTTACATACGTCACAGATAAAGCGTACGCTATACGGTCTACTATCTCTCCAAGTACCACACAGAGACGCCGAGGACAAAGGCTGAGGGTGCGTCCAGGAAGCCCTCTCTGGGCCATTGAGCTGGTGGAATCTTGAGTCTGGCTGGGCACAAAGCATGCAGTCATGCGGCAGGCACACATAAACCAAGAGTCTCATCTTCATGTCAGGTCTGACACCAGCAATTCATCCCGGAAATGGGCAAGTCTTCCAAAAAGCTCATAAAGGTTGCAGACAAACGATGCTGTAGGCGTTACTACTCCACAAATGCTGCTTACGTGCCCACTGTGTGCTGAAGGAAAGGGCATTCAGGTACAAGGAGGCTTAAGGGCATGCACGGCAGGGGGCTGATGTGGAGGAGTGGTGCAAAATTAGGAAAGCCAAATGACTTATACGCAATAAAAACCAAAGATGACCTGGCTAGTTAAAGCAGGCCAAGCAAATGTATCAGGGCACTTGAAACCCTGTACCAGCTCCTTGTGAGACCCAATCATAGCCATAGGAAAAGAATGCCACCAGAAAAAGACGACAGCACATCTGTTCCAATCAAAGGCAGTTCCAGCCTTCTAAGACACTGCGAACTTTTATTTTTTAAGTATTATTTGGGTCAACTATCTCCCTAAACATAAAACCACTATTTCATCCCCGCTTGGTACTGTCACCAAAATCTCCACTGAGGCTGGACTTGAACTTGAGAGGAGGTGGACATTAGCACAAAATGACAGCTTTGTCAGGCAAAGGAAGCATTTCCTCAATGCTCAGAACAGGGTAGATGCTAACAGGTAGGTCTCCCTTGAGGGAGAATGAGCTCCAGGAAGCCTCCAGAGCTGGCTGGCTGGCTCGGAGATGTCCCACAGACATCTCATGCATTTCACATGGAAAACCATGTCTTCCGGTCCTAGGACTGAAATTCCCAAAAGTCCCTCAGAGGGCTCACTGGGGGCCCAGAAGATGGTGGTCTTGCTGTAGGTCAGACAGAAATCGGCCATAGCCACTGAAATTACACGGAGCGGTGTGAGGATGAACCGATTCTCTTCCTCGATGTTGGTAACACCTCCGGGGTGCCCTCCGAGGATGGATTGGATACTGAGAGTTAGTGGACCATGTTACATAGGTCAGAAACATAACGCCTACGTTCCATAGTCTACCACCTCTGCAGGAACCATGGAACGGTGTTGACCCCTAGAGACCTGGGCCTTGTCCCTGAAGCTGGCGTCACTTCCAGAAAGCTTTTCTGAGGCCTGATTTGGCAGTAGGAAGCAGATGTGGTGGACAACACACCCTCCTTGAATGGTCGCACGGTGCTGAAAGAGAGGTGGTACCTCCCTCCTGAGGTAGTGCAGCATCAGGTGAAGGACACGCCAACTTGGAATGGTGAACCACTGTGCTGACTACATTCTGCCCTTTATGATCTTAGCCTCTGGTCTAACTGAAGGCCAGTGGTCAGCTTGTCTGACCAAAGGAGACACCATGACAGCACAGATCACCTGGTGAAAGGCCTCTAGTGGGTACCCGCCAGGCCCCACCACACTGGGGTCATTCTTGCCATGTACTGCCCATGAAGGCACAAACTCAAGGCTCAGAGGACAAGTACTTCCCCAGTTCACAGTAAGAACCCTCCCCTCTGATGGTACCCTTGTCTATACAACATCCCCATAATGGGTATAAAACCATGAGACTTAAAAGTCTCCAGGGAAGGCCAAGGGAGGTTCCTGGGCTTGCCTGATGAAGCATATGAGCATCTATCAAGATTTTGGAGGCCAGGGTCTACTGGGCCACGTCCCTGAATGCTTATTCTGATGTTTTTAGAATGGTGCTCAGGGCTCCAGTTTATTTTGTGTTCCCAAATGGGTGAGACAATTCTCTCCCCCACATGGTGCTTTGCTCAGTCCATACCTCCACACTTCCCAGAGAAGCATGGCTTATATCACTCTCAAGTCCAACAACTGGCTGCTTCTTCCAGAGCTCTCTGCATTATCCCATCAAGTGACTGCCTAGCCCGTCCCAGCTCGCCTTACTCCCATACGCCTATGCCTCTTCTCTAATCCGAGGACTTCCCATAGCTTCTGTCTTGACCATAAAACATTTACAGGGCACGCAGTCAGAGCAACGAGTCACCATGCTATGCCTTCCAGGAGAAACCAACTTTAGCACAGCAAAACCCACATGAACATGAAATCTACAGAGCATGAGATTCAAGAGGCTGAAGAGGTCCAAAGGAACAAAGTGTGTTGCAATATCTGGGAAATTTCTCCCAAGGTTTGAGCAGAGGAGGAAGAATGAAAAAGGATTCAGAAGGTGAGGGCAGATGAGAGTAAGCAGTGGCCTGAAAGAGGAGAGGAGAGGAGAGGAGAGGAGAGGAGAGGAGAGGAGAGGAGCGGAGAGTCAGAGTCAGAGTCTGGGCAGAGCACGGGGATCGTGGAGCCCAGCATGACGTGGAGAACATTTCTGTGATGAGGATGAAGCAGTTGGAGCCTGAAGTCATCCTGGTGGAGCACAGGCCAAGCAAGGCTTTGTTACAATGGTGAAAGACCTTGGACTTCACTTTGAGACCAAAGGGAAGAGATTACCACTTGATAAAGGTCACAGTGAGTTGCATTTTCATAGCAAGCACAGGTGCAGAGAGCAAGAGCTCAAGAAGGAAAATTAAAACCCAGGTAGCAAAGAGGTCACAGAGATGAAGCAGAGAGGCCAGGCTTGAGATCCCATGAGGAAAAGCCAGAGAGAGCTTGGTGGTACCCCAATGTAGGTATGGGATGGCAGGCAGTAATTAAGTGTTCAAGGAAACACACACACACACACACACACACACACACACACGGTGGGGGGAGGGAGGGGAGGGACGGAGGGAGGGAGAGGGAAGGGGAGAGGGAAAGGGAGATGTTTGGCATAGGGCTGGTGGAGGGTCATCATGTTGAGGAGGACACTTGGTAGCCGGCAGAGTCAGGTTGAGATTGACTTCACAGTGAGTGGAGACTGAAGCACAGGTGAGCATTCAGAAAAGAGTTACAGGGCTGCTCCCATGCAGAGGGGTCGATTTAATGGGAATGGTGGCAGGGAGCCAAATGCGTAAGTTCTGCAGAGCTGCCAAGAGGGAAGTGTGCTAGAACAGGTTGTCGAAATATCTCAGTGTGAAGGCACTCACTAGAACACTGTAAGACGTGAAGGGTGGTTGACTCCAGAATAGAGAAGTGGACGATCCTAGAAGAGATAGGGGGAGGGGTGCAAGCTCAGAGCCCCATGCCATTGGGTTGGGGGAAGGCACAAAGTACCACAAGGACCAAGGGAACAATGGGATGGGGGGCTGAGGTGGAAAGTCCCTGTTCAGAAAGCATTAGAGGACATGTCACTGGCGTCTCTTCCCCTTACTTTAGGGACTTCTCTAGGGACAGAAAGGACATCTATGGTCCTCAGATCTGCAACCCTATGCTAAGCACAGGGCACACATGTCACAGTGTGAGATAAAAGGAAGAGCCAACTCCAAATGATGAAGCCAGACTCTTCAGAGTGTCCTTGTCCTCCCAGACAGACTGCCATTTGCTTTCAGAGTACCTGGAGAGCTGAGCAAACTACCTTTCTGCTAACAGCCCTATACCCTGTGTCCAGCTTGGTCCTGAACATTTCCATCTAGTCTGCCTTGTCTCATCTCCCCAGCTCGGTCTCTCATTTGCTTCTCTACTTCTGGTCTCCTAGTGAGTCTTCTGTTCCCCCAGGTACTCCCCTCCCTTAAGAATCTACACTCACATATGGTCTCTGGCTTGTCAGATTCTCAGTCTCTTTGGATTTTCAACGAGCGAGCACACATGTCTAGCTTAAGCCAAATTGACTGGCTCAGTGCTCCTCTCTTTCGACATACAGTGCAGATGAGTGAGAAATGGGAGAGGTGGAGACATTCCCCATAGGACAAGAAGTCAGGAAGCTTGCAATGGCAGCACAGGGTCTAGGAACAGGAAGGAGGCCCAGCCCCTGCAATAGGGCCAAGTCTCAGAAGGCAGAGGGCCATTCACACCTCCCCAAAAGCAGATCACATGGGTGAAGAGAGGAAAGTAGAGAAGCAGGGAGAGACCCCATAGGAGCCTATCACTGAGAGATATGATGGCAGGGGGTGGCATTGGATTGCTATTCATTGCACACAGGGACTGGTCAGACTGACTACATGTTAAAACTAGGGACAAGTATGGTTTTGAAGGTAACTATAGGCCCACGTAGATGCTGGAAGTTGGCTGAGTGCTTTCCAAATCAGCAGAGCAAAAGAAAATAAAAATGTAGTTCTGGCGGTATAACAAAAGAGAGCAAAGAGAAAGCGGACAAAGAGAATGAAGCATTTTTTTTTTAAAGCTCAAACATGACAATCAAGGGAAAAAAAATGTAAATGGGTTAGACACCCTCAAAGAGAAAAGATTTTCAATTTGGGTCAGAAGCCTCAAATCCAAACTATACGTTGTCAATTTAAGACAGATTATAAATAAACTTTAAAAATTGCAAAGCCGAAAAGATGGCCCAGAAAAATAGGAAAGGCCTCAATTTTCCTGCATTCAGCTCTGAGGCAGCCCACACAGCATGCATCTCAAACACCAGGCAATTTAGACAGCAGTTGACAGCCAGAAGCTACTTTCTTCCAACGACGCGCTGGCTTGCCATACATAGCAATGGGTTCAATTCGTTTGTGCAGTTAATAAAATACTTAATCACAGAGGTTTTCCAGAAGGGTTGATGGATTGACTCCCATTACATGGAGAAGAGTCCCCAGCACCCAGCCCTCAGGGACATGCCCACCTCCAACCAAAACAGGGTAGATTTAACTCTGTCGCTTTTAGTTATTAGGCTGTTGGAGTAACATTTGGTTCAAATAAAGAGGCTAGCAGCTCTCATAAACTCTTAATCATATTTTGCTTTTTGTTTTAATAAGTGGGAACAGAAAGATAAAATGGCTGACAGCTGCTGAGAATACCAATCTTGTGATGTGTATGAAGTAGATGAGTATAAAAGTTACTAGGTGGATTCAAAGGCAGTCTTTGACTTTAATTTGGGACAGTCAACTGTATGTTTGAGGAGCAAAAGGAGGAAGCATTATGGGACACCAGAGAGTGTGTTTGTGGGTTTGGGGACAGGAAGTCACCAATTCAAATAACATGTAGTCTTCATTTGATGCTTCCAGAAGAAGCAATTATAGAAAAAAGGTCACCTGACATGGCAATAAAACAGCCAAGCAAAATGTGCTCCTGCAATACCATGTCAGGTCAGGACATGGTAAGGAGAACACCTGTTAAAGACGGAGGGGCAATCCGTGAGGGGAACACAGCATTTGTGAACATCACGCAAGGAAACATAGGACATCAAAACACGGAGAACAAAATAATAGAAACATAGTGTTCATAGCTTCTCATTTCTACAAAAACATCAAATAGGCAAGAACAAGAACAAGAACAAAAAGACCAAATGGTAAACAGATCCCGCATCTAAAGTCAACATCATATTTAACAGAAACTGAGAAACAGAGATTGCTCATTTCAACAGCACTGGGTTTTCCCCATGCAAGTTCTACACCATATAGAAGAAAAATATTGCAAACTCCTAGGATAAGATTAAAACTCTGGTTATTTATAAACTTCAAACATATTCTACGAACATCCAAAAGGAACAAATGAAAACTAATAAGATTCGATTTCTTTACATCAAAACTCGTGCCCTATAAAGAAATAGACATCTCCCTTTAACGGCCCGTGAAACATTTACAAAACTGATTATATTATACTTTAGAAAGGCATCAACGAATTTCCCCCAAGAATAGAATTTGTGTGCACATTCTCTAGCCACAGTAAAATATAATCCTGTTTGAACAGAGGGCATCGAGGACACATGCAACCCAAATAAAGCAGAAGTTAGATTGAAAGTGAGCGCTAATTTTCACATTTCATTGAGATAACCATCTAAGAACAACAACGATGACAACAACAACAGTAGAAATCATAATTACAGATGCTCAAAATCGCCGAGAAAACTACATATCGAATCATAGAATGCAAAGTCAGAGTTGCAGTAAGAGGCGAATTCACACCATGACATATTTCAATCATCAAAGAAGAACGACAATTGGCGATACATAGACAGACTGGGCACACGTGAGGGAGGCAGAAGGAAGGAGCCGTAAGGATAAAGGCAGGTAACAGTGAACGTGCGCACACAAAACGTTGAGTTAAGAAATAATTCTAAGAACAGAGTTTTCGAAGGGGGAAAAAAAAGCACAGACTTTTCTTTAGATCATGTATTAAAGAGATAAAGTATGCATATATAAAATGAAGAGAAGATGTAGTCACAGAAACATAAAACTTCATTACAAAGTAACATTAAGTGTAAGTCTATACCAATAGCATTTTAAATCTCAAACTGTGTTATCGCCAAGGATTAGTTATACCAAAAGGGAAATATTGGGAGGTTACTGTGTTGGACACAGGATGATATACTTTATCTCTTTATCTTCCCAGTGGCCCTTCATAGGTTCTCATTTTAACCATTCGGCAAATGAGGAAACTAAGCATAGAAAAGAGACAGTATTTGCAAGAGTCCCATGAGAAAGGATTTAAGCTCAATATATCTAAAGATTTAACTACTGCGATATATTAGAAAAAGAGGCAGGACTTTCAAAGATACAGAAAATTAAAAGATTCCAGTAAATACAAAAGACATAGAAGCATTGTGAAAGATTTTCCAGGAGGTAAATGTTAGCAAATTCAAGTTTTCATGGGACTTTCCATTCAAATTCTATATATATATATATATATATATATATATATATATATATATATATATATGTATATATGGTACAGAATACAGAAAAAGATGAAGTGACACCTAATTCATTTTACAAAGCCAACATAACGTTGACACTGAAAGCTGACAACAAACACATTTGAAAAGTCCTGAGTTAAACACTTAGAAAGCAAGTCTTATTAAAAGGACCACAACATGCTACAATCAAATAGAATTTGACCCCAAACCACTTCAAAGTTATGAAACAGTATTAGCATTCATTGTACTGACAGAGAGAAACAACACAGACATCTCTCGGACATCAAAAAAAGCATTTCACAAAATTCAAAATCCATTCCTGAGTCATACCTAGTAGAAGTCCTACAATCTTATTAAAAAATAAAGTCTAGTCAGAAAAATAATTTATAGTTGCACCCGACAGTGAGACAGAAGGCACTGTTACTAACAGTGTTTTAGAATTTGTAGCCAATACAATAAGTTAAGAAAAAGCAATCAGCAAGACAACATGAAAGAGATAAAAGTTAGAGATACGAGTGACTATATGTAGAGATTCTAAATTATTCAATGAAAAGCTTGAAGCACAAATTCAACGAGACAGATTGACACTAGAAATATATAAAAGCTCCCCACACACCACTGACATGGAGTTCAAAAATATGAAAAACGGTGGGGGCCAGATTCACAACAGAGGTAACACTTGATTCTTGGGAATAATCTTAGTGACAAATTGAATATGCCAAATCTGACAATTTATATTCGAATTTACAGCTTCAAAATAGCATGTAAGAAGATTAAGTTTTGTTGCTGGTCTTGATTATTTGGTTGGGTCTTTTTTTTTCTTTTTTTTTTTTTTTTTGAGACAGTGTTTCCCTATGTAGCCTGTCTGGCCTTGAGCTCATAATCCTTCTGCCTCAGCTTCCCAAATGCTGGGATTACATGTGTACACCACCATGCCTGGCTTTGACTGACCACTTTATAAACGTCCACAGAAAATCTAAAGTGTTTGAAAATTCACAGTGTCACTAAAATCCACCTGAAAGAACAAGCAGAGCAGACAGAAAGGAAAAAATATTAAAGGAAAAAAAATAAAGGAAGGCTATTATCACTGAACAATGATTCAACGTAACATGGTGCATGAAAACAAAGTACACCTGGTCTAAAAATCAAGACAACAGGACAGAGGAAAGTCAATACAGGAATCAAAACAGTAGAGGTCTATGTGGGGGGCTGGAGATATGACTCAGGACTTAGAGCACTAGCTGGTCTTGTAGAAGATCTAGGTTTGGTTACCACATGGTGGTTCACAGGTACCTCTAACTCTAGTTTCAGGGGGGCCCATACCTTCCTCAGTCAACATCAGCATTGAACATGCATACTACACAGACCCAAGCAGCCAAAACACTCACACATGTTTTAAAAAAATGATATGCAATGTAATAAAGGTAGAAATTAGATAGTTTATAATGAATTAATGGGTTAAATATCGCAATATGAGATATAAAATTATAGAAGTCTAGAAAAAATAACTATGTGAGCTTTTTGGGTGGGAGACACATTTTTATCCAAACATAAATGCAAATCATGAAACTATAAGAAAAACGTGAATGATATATTTCTGTAACCTAATAATATTTCATTTTAAGTGTTATCTTAATATTTACGTGTGTGTGTGTGTGTGTGTGTGTGTGTAGGTATGAGGGGGGAAGAGGTGTTTGGGTGCACACATGTGCACACACACATGCATGCATGAAGATACAATGAAAGCCATTAAAGACCAACATATCTCTTGTAGCCTGAGATAAAAGTGGTTGTAAGCCACCCAACATGGGTGCTGGGAACCAAACCCTGGTCCAAGCTCTTCACTGTTAATCCATTTCCCTGGCACCATAATTTTTGAATAAAAGCCTCCATAAAAAAAATTAAATGTAAAGTATAAAAAGAGAAAGGAAGGAAGGAAGGAAGGGACGGAGGGAGAGAATACTGTGAGTATAGGACCAAAAACTAAGAAAATTGGAGGAAGACTTAGCAACACTATATAATCAGTCAAAGTGATCTCTATACAACTGAGATGCTGAGTGAGAAATTAGCTTAAAGAGTAGAAAGAGAAAGTTTTGGATCAAAAGAAAGAAAACGGATGAGCATATACCCAAATCAGCATAGAAGCAATGAAATTCTCATACAATGAGAAAAAAACAGGAAAATCCTACACATTCCCACAAGACTGAAGGACAAGGCTTATGGCTTTTCACAGTAGGCCTGGAAGCTAGAAGACAAGGCATGTATGTATCCCTGATGTTATTGGTAGGGTATTGTTCACCTTCATCTCTCTCTAATTTTCTTACCCTGAGAGTTTCTAACTTGTTTTCTTTGCCATCTTTCTTTCTTTTTTTTTTTTTAAATTTTCAAGTCCATCTATCTTTAAAAATCTGAGGGAAAAACTGTAACTCAGAATTTTATACCTAGCTGATTTATCAATGTCAGTGTGGACATTTTCCTATACAATTGTGAAAGGTCCCCCAAATTTTACTTTCTATCAATGTTTTTCTTCAAATTTTAACAATAGGAAATCTCCAACCCCAGTGAATATCATAGCATCTATAAGAATAATCAACCCATGGGGGGAGGGAGACCAAAGGAACCTATCCTCAGGAAGAGATGGGACGGTCAGGATGGCAGCAGCCTAACCATGAGTTAGTCCATGAGAAGATTAGAAGCTGGCTCCAGAAGGATATTTCTTAAATACCTCATGTCTTTTTATATATGGAAAGGCTGTGAGTTAACCTGAGCTACATAAAACAAAACAAAACTGAACACACACACACACACACACACACTCTAGAAGAAAAAAATACTAGGGAGAAGATAAATATTCAGGTCCATGTTGTTATTCTTTGTAAGAATGCTCATATTCAGTGAGGGGTGTAACCTCTTAGGTATTGATCAAGCCAGCATTTCAAAATAATCTATTGGGAAGATAATATAGGGGTGTGTGTGCGGGGTGAAGACAGGGGCATATGTAAAAGAGAGCTAAATGCTTGTCTTCAACAATAGAGCAATCAAAATGATGCCTAAGCTTAAAAAAAAAAATCACACACACACAAAGAAAGAAAATCTAGGAGCAGAAAAACAAGAATGTTACTTAGCGTTAGGATCTAAATGTCAAGAGAAACAGTTAAGGCAGTTACAGGTAACGCATAATATTCGGGTGGAGCTGGGAGGGTGGGAGGGCTGATGCTTCCCTGACAATCTTGTAGAAGGATCTGGCTCTTAAAATGATGTGTATGTATGAGTTTGACAAAAAAGAAAAAAAAAACAACAAAAACTAAAGGAATAATGAAAAGTGCAAGGAGCGTGAGCTGGCAATTGAGATACCAACACCCCACAAAGGGGTGGGAAGTGTTCTGTGCCACCTCGGTAAAAGCAGTGGGGATGGAAATGGTGAAATGTCATGTTTTGACAAATTGGCAAAGGTTAAAAACTCTGATAATTCCCAGAGCAGCAGGCACTTTCTCAAACTGATTCTGCAAATGTAATAGGCGCAAAGTTTGCAGAGGGTAATTTGGCCTCGTGCTCGTGGCTCCTGACAGAGCCACTCGCTGTGAAAAGAACAGCAAGACACTAGACCAAACTGCAGAGGGGAGCATGCAGAGAAGGCCCCTAAAAACAATGCCACCCAGCTTTCACACCTGCCTGCAGATGGACTGCAGAGGCCAATTGTTAATTATAGACACTGGCTAGACTCTTTTGTGACCATTAGAAAAAAACAACAATGATTAATTACTGAATGGCAAGGGCCAGAGTTTAGGATACACAGGCAGATGAGAAAAAAAATAGCAATGATAAGTTCAGTTAAACACACGTGCACACACACACACGCACACACACAAGTGTACACACAAGTACACTTTATAGGAATAAACCAGAAACCAAACATGACTAGCCAAACATCGGCAGTGGCCATCTTTGAGTGGTGTGACTATAAAAATTCAGCCCACCCCCCCAATACCTCCCCTGCTTTCCCGTTGAACAGTAACTTTTTCTACCAATGAGAAAGCATATATATATGTCACAGGACATATATGACCTTTGAGCTTGGTATCTTTTGGAGGACAGCCCCACTTGGCTCTTGCTTTTGTGTTTCCCCATGGCCATCTCTAGTCCGGAAAAATACAACAGGCTATCTAGCGACTCCCAATTCTCCTGCCTCAGTCTCTCAAGAGATGGAGATCACAGGTGCATACCATGACACCTGGCTTGTTTGCATCATTTTTTAATTTTTTTTTTTTTTTTTACAAATACCACAGAAGTAGGGGTCAGAGGTTAGCCAAAGCCGCAACTCAGGCAGCCAGGAAGGATCCTGGATATCGTCATCGATCAGAGATATGGAAATGGGAGACTTGTCTGGCAATTCCTGCCTTCCACTCATAGAAGCCACTGCCAGAAGTAGCTAATGCTACTCTCCATAAGCCAGTGTACCTGGCCTCCCTGCAGGCTGCACAGACACTCCAGCTCATCTTTCAGTGCTTACAATCTAAGCATCCACCCGACTATGTCTCTGGTCTTGCCCCAGACACACAGCATAGAGAGCAACTGAAAAAAAAAAAAAAGCGGAACTTACCCAGTAAGACTGGCACTGTACCACGGCCATTTTTCTTCATTGGAAGCTGGATCAGGTTACCAAGTCTCTAAAGGTTCTGTGTTCAAGGGACCTTCCAAGATAAAGTGGGCAAGTCACGAAACAAAACCCAGCAGCGCACGTTCCCAAACCTGTCTATGCAGTAGAACCCTGTATATTCTGAAAGAAGGGACGTTAAGAATGGGGAGCTGGGTCAGGCCCTATCCTCCAGCTGGTCCATAGCAGTGTAAAAGATGGCCCCAAGGCTAACTCAGGAAGAGGTGACAGGAGCACCAAGTGGGAATGCCGAGCCTTCCTGCACCAAGAGATCAGAGCACAACCTCGTACCTACCTGCACACAGCCTAGTTCTCAAGAAGAGAATGAAAGGAGGAAGAGCCCCAAGAGAGGCCAGAGGCCCTGCACTGAAGAGGCGTCTAAGCCAGGGTTCCAGGTGGGCCTGGAAGGTTGGGAGGGAAGACAGTATGCACCTGAGAGGAGGCCAGAAGAAGCAAATCTCGACTCCCTCTAACACTAAAATGACGGAGAACTCCTGTCACCATGGTGACCCTTTCACATATGGGAAAACTGTAGGGCAGGCCAGGCAGTTGCAAGCTTCAGATCATGTCTCAGATGGAGGGAAGAAAGAAATGGCTTCCCTTTATTAAGGTCAAAGAACACTCTGGAGACAGGTGGAGGAGGGAGCTGGGCCAGAGAGGTCAGGCTGTTTCCCTCCATCTGGAGGTAGAGACTTCTTATATGAGCACACACAGGTGGGCCTTGAAGGCTCAGATGACATGGAAAAGCACCCCATCTGTCTGGGAAAATGGGGAGCTTGTGTCTACATCCAGCAGTCTCCCAGACAGAGCGTGTCCATGCAGCATGGGGCAGGCTCACCTCAGCACCGTACACACCAGAGACTTGCAGAACAACAAAACGAAACCAATTTGTATCTCAGAGATACATTCTAGGGCTTCTCCAAGGATACACAGGGTACCTCTCTGGGTGAGGGAAGAAAACACCACACCAGATCATACCCACCCACGGAAGAGTGGGGCCTTGGGGGCACAGTTCACACTGGTCTCACCCTACACCCCACCTGGCCAGAACTCCATACCCATACATGCCCAAGCACTGCTCAGTGATTTTAGGACTGGCTAGGGGAGGACTGAGGCTTTTGCCAAAATCTTGAAAACAGAACTAAGGGAGGGGACTAGACTCTTTCCAGTACCATCAGAAAAGCAAGAGTAAACCTCAAGGTCGGCCTTGGGAGTGGTCTAAGGGCTTGGTGACAGGAGGACTCGCATCCAACCTTGCTCCTTATCTTCTTTAGAAAGGGGTCACAGCACATGCACTCTCCCAACTTCCAAGTCAAACTAAGCTCTGCCCTGTGACCATGGGGTTTCAAATTTTGAAAGAGACCTTTTGCAAAATAATTGGTTCCAAGCCCAAGTCTAATTGCCCACATCCTGTCCAAACTTCACGGGGAAAGAGATTTATTTAAGTAGGGAATAAAACCTACGCCAGGCAATTTCAAGGACTAGGGTTACACATCTCGTAAAGAGGCACAGGCAAAAACAGGGTAGAGCTGGAAGAGGAGGGTGGGTAGGCCCCAGCTGTGAGCGGGGGCCATCTCTGCTTGGGGGATTCAGTACCTGAGCCAGACACATACTCTGAACTTCAGATGGACTTCAGATGGACATACAACTGTGTGTGTTGGCCCTTAGTCACCTGTATCTTTCCCTAGCAATTTCCACATCCAGATTTTGTACAAATTCTGTGCTGGGCAGCAAAGGCCAGGGGCCATCAAGTCCAAGCATCTCATTCATGGATGTCAGGGGCTGCTTAGAGGGAAGTAGGCCATGTATAACCAAAGTGGAATGTCTGAATGTGAGTCAAATCCACGGCTAATTAAAAGCCAGAACATGGGTGATGCATCTCAGGACAAGAGGAGGGAACAGTCTTGCTGCTAGTGAGAGCGGCCATGTTAGTGATGGTGGTGATGTCGATGTTGTTATTTGTTGGTGGTAACTGTGTTTTGCTGTTGTTAGTGGTGATGTTGTTGGTGATGGTCTTGGTTATGGGAGCTGTGATGATCATGGTGGTTGTATGGATGGTATCTCTGTTATTGGTGTTGATAATGGTGGTCACAGTGGTAGGGGTGGCTGTATTAATGACTGTAGTGACAGTGCTACTGAGGGTGACGGCCTTGGTGGTAGAGGTGATGGCCATGAAGGTCGTAGTGGTGTGGTGATGGTCGTTCTCTTGGAGGTTGATCTTGGTAGTGATTATGGTGTAGGTGATGATGGTGGTGGTGGTGGTGATGGTAGAGGAGTAATGCCAAGAGAAACTATGGCTTCTTTGATGTTGTTGAGTGCTATAAGATTGGATGCTCTGCTTAGCAAAAAATTCTGGGCAACGAGGGGGAAGTTAACTCTCATCTCCTCTATGTATGTATCATACTTAAAGCAAAGCCTTAGAGTCAAGCCGGCAGTTCTCACTGCTTACCAAGCACACGGTTGCACTCACAAACACAGTCTGAGTTCTTTTCCTAAAGGTCTAGAGCATGCCCAGATGGCAAACAACAAAATGACAGAAATCAAAACTTGAGAGTCAGGAAGGGAGAAATTACCTGAGTTGGTGTGAAGAGGGTTGACGGTGGGAACTGAGACGAATCCTCACGGCTGAACGGCGTCCTACGTGATCACTCAGTCCGAAGGGAAGGTGCAGAATGGGCAATGAGGGCTAGAGTCCATGGCCAGGGACCACCAAGGAAAGGAAGGAAGAACAGCCAGTGTTAGGCATATGGTGCTGCTATATATTTACTCTACATGAAGAGAAAGGGGGAAGCAAGGGAAAAGGGAAGAAGGAAGGAGAGAGAGGGGAGAAAAGGAAAGAACCATGGATGGTGGGTCTTAGGCGAATACCCCCTATAGATAAAGTGTTGACAACGGACTTTTTAAACTGTCTGTTGTCTGATAGGAGGGCATGTTGTGCTTTTGTTGACAGGCTTGCCTCATATGCTATCCCTCTTAGAACTTGGTTTGCCTCTCCAGTCTTCTAGGTATTACCACAGTTTCAATAAGGCAAAACTGAAATGATCCAATAAATATAACTATGATGGGTGGAGAGGGGACAGAACAGTACTTTTTAATATTTTAAGGGTATTTCCTCTCCCAGGTGCCATACTACACACAGGAAAACCACGGCTATCTTCCAATGATCTCCTGTGGAATGCACAGATCCTTCTGGAAGGCAGCATTGTCCTGTCACTGAGGCATACCGTGGGCCGGTGCTTCTCATTCAACTCCAAGTCCCACGGTTAGAAGTGAGAGGGATTTGGTTTGCTTGGAAAGACAAGGCATGCGCCCACTCAGCAGAGGCATAAAAACAAGCCTTGGTTATTTCTGATCTCCCGTGTTGGCAGAGGCTAGGAGAGCTTTCGGGAAGATCCAGGGCTTCCATTTCACCATGCCAAGCCAGAGTTACCCAAGGATGGGCCAGTGTCCCAGGCAGTAAGAACTGCCAGTATCCTGTCTCATCTGGCACAGGAAGCCTGGCCCTGACAAGAATCTGGTCTTGCAGGGAGGATGTCACAAAGCATCTGACACCTAGCACACTCCTCCAAAGAGCGGCTACCAGGCCATACCGGTTCCACAAAAGCACATGTATTTTTAGTCATCTGCTCACTCATTCAGTAATAATTTACTGGGCGCCTACCAGGCTTAAGGCTGGGCAGGGGCTAAGGATAGAGAGAAGAATTTGACCCAGTTCCTGGCCCTCGAGGCTCTTTAGTTTAGTGCTGACATGTAAACAAACGCCCATGATAGGGAAAGTAGGGCGCTTTGGCTCAAGTATTTACAACTGGTGCGGAGCTGGGCGTGGCCACTCTCCTTGGAACAGAGGAGAAGCTGTGAGTTCATTCACTGCCTCACGCCCAGACAGCTGACTCATTCATGCATCAACTCATTCACTAGTTCAGCCACTCGTTCGACAGAGCACAACTTACTCTTTAATTGCATGCTTGCTGACAGATTTGCTCCCTAACCAATTCCTTTACTCATTAACTATGCTATGGTCATCCACCCGTCCATAGGCCTTTCATTCACTTATTCATTTAGCATTCTGTTCAGTTACACGTTTAGTATGCAGTTGTAATAGTGATTTTTTTCCTTTCACTGATTCATTCCATCACACATCCTTGAGGCCATTCACTCACTCACTCACTCACTCACTCACTCACTCACTCACTCACTCACTCACTCACTCACTCATTCATTTGGACCAACAGTGTCTCCTTTCACTAATGGACCCAGACACTGACTCACTACTTCCTTTATTCCTTCTTTAGAAATGAAGATCTACTTATTCGACCATTCAAAAACACATTAGGGAATTCAGACTGACTGAGTACACATTCACTCTCCTAGGCTGACCCACTGGTACGCTTGTCTTCCATCCATCTATCCATCCATCCATCCATCCATCCATCCATCCATCCACCCACTCACTCACTCACTCACTCACTCACTCACTCACTCACTCACTCACTCACAGGCTTTTCTTTCCTTGCTCCCTTCTGCCATGCTGGCCTGCTTATGCACACATCCCCTCACAGACTCGCCATGGACTCATTTGCTTTGTAACTTAGTCATTAGTGTTTTATTATCCTCGGTTGGCACAGACCTCCATGTTTTCATGACTTCATACCTTTTTCTGTCCCCCCTCAAGGGATCTTTACTTCAGGCATTATTCCGTTCATTCCTTCTTTTGGTCATCGTTCATTCCCTGACTCACTCAAACATCGCATGTGCTTCTGGCAGTGAGCTGAAGTTGTGAAAGACCTCACAGCATCGTAATGACCCTCCTCATAAAGCATCCCAAACTTAAAAGTGAGCAGAGAATGCCAACTCCTTCTTTCTAGGCCACACATGCACTTGTCCTGTTACAGTGTTTGTAAATTGGGATTATCTAATCCCAGAGTTTCGGGGTCGGGCTCCTCTATGAACTCAGTATTTGACACAAGGTCTGACGAGGATGAAAAGCAACAGCTAGTGGCAGTTTTACCATTCTCAGAGACTAAGCGCCAGGAAATAATACTCGGGGAGTATTTGAGCCTACTAATCAACCTGCAAACAAGAATTTGTGCTGGAGATAGACAGCGATAGGTCACGTAAGTGCCACGAGAGACTAGAAATGCACCTTATTAGCTCATACAAAGTGGCCTTGTGCCCCATGTTCCATAAAAACAAAGACAGGAGGGACTAAGTTCCCTCTGTAGCCATCAGTGACTAAGAACCGTAATCATACTACTTTCCACAAAACATGTAAATTATCGACCCACACCTGGTCTGTCTCAAATTTACTTTTTAAAAGATTGGTTTACTAAATAATGATGATAACTATGGTTTCAGGAACTCATCAAAGTACAAAATAAATGAAAAAGAATGAGTATTGAAGGTGGTTTTGGGGAGGGTTCTTTATACACAAATGCAACCAATTAAATCTTTTTGGGTAAATGGGTTTAAGAGAAAAAAAAAAACAAACAGTCGATCATAAATCTTAATTTTCATGGCCAGTGTTCTCAATGGGGATAATCTCCATCACTTAACATTTCTGGGCACGGATTTTTTTTCCTGATTAATTTAGTCACTCATTTTCAAAAATTAAATCAACAGAAAAGATTCTGCAGCCAAACACAACAGGGGGAGTTGGTTTTCTCCATTTTGCTGGAGACTGCATTAGTGGAGCACATTACATGACCCCATTAAAACCAACCTTCCTTTTCATGACAATTCCAGGATGGGTGCTGTGTGGACCCTTTCTTCTATGTCCCTTTCTTATCAAGAACATAGTTTTTGCCTCACTTAGAGTGTGTCTGGGATCTCAGTTTCAGAATGTAGTGCAAACCCATTGTGTGTAGGCCTCATGTATGCAGACTGACGGACTTTGGCTTCCCTGGACCCCCTGAGCACTAGGATATGTGTAGTTGTCTTTGACTATATGACACATAATGTCAATTTTAAATAGACAGTGATCACTGTAACAAAAACAACAGGCAGGAAACACGGTCTCTTACTTACTGAGATCTCTACTGCCAGGGCCATACAGTCAGTGTTGCGACCTTCATCTTGAAGTAGCGATGATGAGAGGAGCAGGTGTGCATCCACTCTACTGAGTACAAAGTAATATCGAGAAAAAGGAGTCAGCCTCAGCGCCCATTTACAAGCTGAGCTCATTCGTTTAATTAACCCTCATCTGTTTGCTTAACTTTTTTCCATAATGAATTAAATATTAAGGAATCCTTAGCATTTCTACCCAAATGGACCAAGACATTTCAGAACTGAATTAATAATTCTTGCCTTAAAATTGGTCCACATACTGGGCTCATTTTTCTTCCTTATGCATATATTTATTGACTGAGACATTTATTCAGTCTCTGAGCAAAATCAACGTCTATGAACTCCACGGGTAGGTTTTTCAACTTTCCCGAAGTTATTGTCACCACGGATGCTCACTGAATCTTTCATGCGACGGACCTCAGCTATTTAAAGTGATCATGGATTCCCCCTCAGATGCATTCAACTCACATTATCAGCCCATACGCATGTTAGTCCATGCCTTCACCGTGAACAAGCACGCTGTAAGACCGCATGGCCACAAGCCTAATTCCCTAAGCAACAACCACCATCTGTCACAGGTGTTCAATTCAATTTTTGAAAATTAAGGAAAGAGCTGTTTTGTTCTTATACTTCATTCATACTAAATTGAATTAACTTGGGTTCAGAGAAGATTAGCATCATCACAGACCGTAGGGTGTGCTGATACCCAGTTATCCTCTGTGCTGACCCAATAGAAACCATGTAACAAAAGGGCACACACTGGGAACTTTATGCTTACCTTCCATGATATTGTCTCTCTCCAGAGGGCAGAGGCCTTCATGATTAGTTCTGATCAACTGTGGTACAGCTTCCTGCAGAACAGAAAGAGGACATTTTCATACAGTAATGCCTAAGTGCAGGGATGGATTGATGTAAATACAGCACACATATATGGAAATAAAAACATTTAAAGACATATTAAGTTCCCAGGAAATTAAAATAGAATTTTAAACCAAAAGAGGAAAAAAATGGATAAACTGTTAACTTATTTAAAGAAATACTATTATGTCCCCATGGGTTTTTTTTCTTCATTATTTATTTTTATCCTTGTTCATTTACTCTTTACGATGATAAACTCACTATTTTTACACATGTAAGACACTGGCAAAGATAACACAGCCACGGGCACATTGCTCACTGCCAAGGTGACAGAGACTCTGTAACGCTGCGATGGTGTCTAGTGAGCACTTAGTGATCCTTCATGGTAATGATGGGCTATTTGCCATATGATAAAATGAGTTCTGAACTCACAAAGAGCCCGGAGTAATGCTCTCCTCTAGCCATCGGTAGCTATGGACCCCTGGAAACAGAACAAAGCCTGATAGTCCACTAATCATCCCTTCCACACGCTGTCAGTGTTCATCCAGTGAAACATGAGCTAGGAGTTAGAGTGTGGCTTCCTCTGTCATACTTATCTCTCGTGGACTCATTTCTAATAAACCCAAAACCAGGGAGCCATGCACAGCTCTCAAGACCTTTCTCCATATTTTCTCCCCCGAGAGAGCACGAGATTCCTCTTGTGTCGGAAGTGCATGAGCCAGTCATCCTTTGTAGTCTACAACTCCTACACTGCCAGCACCACCCTCACGAGCTCAGGCTGCGCCTTGCTCTTCACTCACGTCTTTGTTTTTTATTGACCACGTGGCTGTTGTTCATCTACTATAAACAATCACATAAGAATCACAAAAACTTATGATCCTTGGATGACACTAACACCCTTCTGCATAACTCCTATTATAACAATAGCTCTACTCTGGTTTAACCTCAGTGCTGTATACAGACACAGATCGAGGTAACAATGGCTTATATTAAGCCCATTTTTACAGTAGGTCAAAGTGTCTTCTCAATGATTCTAAGTCACACTTTAAAAATCGATTTCTGTGAATGGCTTAAAAAAAAAAAAAAAACAACAACTCCAAAGATGTGAAAGTTAGGAAAAGAAAGAAAAAAATTCAAGTGTGTTGAGTGTACAAAAATATTTTAAAAGTAAATAATTACATAAAAAAAACAATACCAAGACCACAATCTTAACTGACAGAGCTCTCCACACTCAGGATACTGAGATCCACCCACAGGTCTGACCAAAGAAAAATGGGTCAGCACCACTCTGTGAAGGAGATCATTACCAAGAGTCGGACCTCATTTGCATTGGTCTCTGCATCGGATCTTTCATTAGTCGGTCATTTAGGCAATTTGTGATGGCTTTTATTTGATTCTCTTGTTTAAACAAACAGTATCAGTGGTGGCACAAATACAGACTCTGTCATTGGTCTTCCATCGCATGCATAGCACTGATTTTATTGTCTAGAAATGTTATTCTTGGGGTTGGGGATTTGGCTCAGTGGTAGAGCGCTTGCCTAGCAAGCGCAAGGCCCTGGGTTCGATCCCCAGCTCCGAAAAAAAAAAAAAAAGAATAGGAAATGTTATTCTTATAGTTGAATAAGGTTAATTTCTATCCATTAGTAACTATATAATTGGTTACTGGCTCTTTCCTTGAACTGCTTGTAGTGTTAGCTTCAAAATGCATTTTAACAAAAGCAAAAATGAAACCCACTCTCCCTGGTGCCTATCTACAATATGACTCGAGAGGTGGTGATGGCGCACTTCATCTGTGGAGGATCTAAGCTCCAGATGTATACAAATTCGTTGCTCAGATGACACAAGAGAGTCTTGATGAACCTAGGATGAACACTGGTTTCTTTTCATTACTACCCCATTTAGTTATTAACTCATTAGTTCACCATTGACAACTTTTAAGTCATACGGATCACAGAAACCTAAGAGCTTCGGGTCTGTCATTGGATAACTACCTTTGCTAGAATCAGTTGTAGACTTATTCTCACTATCACAGAGCTCATCTTTCCACATATGTGCCTGCGTGTTTTTCCTGTCCATCACACATTAGAAACTGGTCTGCACATGGTCTGCTGCCATTAAATAATGACATAGAATAATATCACAACATTGATAGCATATTTGAAAACAGCTTTAAAAATTATACAAACAAAGACGAGCATGTTGTGTAATACGTACCATGGCCTCCAGGTGTGGATAAGGAATTCTCCTTCCATTAGTCTACTCTTAAGAGGCAAAGAACAGAATCCATGACAAGAAGATGCTAGTTTTCTTCGTCATTGACTACTCCATTCACCTTTCATTAACAATCATTAATTGAGAGAGTACTTAGAAAAAAATGAAAAATTTTGAACTCCCTCTTAGCACAAGAGTAGAAAAGTTCAATATTTTGCATAGTTGCCATCACCCTAGTCGAACAATACCAGCAATACTCATTTAAATATCTACCGATGGTATTTTTGCTTTGTCATATATTTTAATTTTGACATCGCCAAATTTATGTTTTTAGTTTGTTTACTATTTCTTACAATGGTTTAATTATAAAAGAGTAGTAAAGTGCATAAAAACAAACTCTAAAACGTAATGTCAAGAGGATCATATGAAACAAAGAATGCGCTGCTCATCCTTGGGGTTGAACATGAGGATTCCACATATGGATTCATTCATGATGCCCACATCAGAGTCATCATTGATCAAAGTCTAGTCTTTATTTCTTCATTCATCTGTCTGTTGAGTAAGCTATCATCTCCCTTCCAATGTCAGCTCCATGACTTGCATAAGGTGAAGTGCCCCTCTACTCCTAATTTGCATACAGAGCTACTACAGCATTGGTTAATCTATTAATCAATTATCTTCCACTTTTTATGTTTGCCTTATTAGTAGAGCATTTTGAATCAGCTCCTTACAAGCCACTGGCAAAATGCTGGCCACTTGTTAGGGGTATTATATACTTTGTAATAGTACAGTGATTATCGTAAGCAAACCACTTAAACCAAACTAAGAATGTTGGCTTCATAAGAACAGCAATGCCAACCAACCAGAGCTTCCAGGGACTAAACCACTACTGAAAGACTATACATGGACTGACCCAGGGCTCCAACTGCATAGGTAGCAGAGAAAGGCCTTGTTGGGGCACCAGTGGAAGGGGAAGCCCTTGGGTCTGCCAAGGTTGGACCTCCAGTGCAAGGGAATTTGGCGGGGCAGTAAAGGGGATGGATGGGGGAATACCCGTATGGGAGAGGAGGAGGGAATGGGGGCTTATGGACAGGAAACCAGGAAAGGGAATAGCATTTGAAATGTAAGTAAAGAAATATAGCTAATAAAAAAATAAAAAAAATAAAGAAGCAGGGTAAGGGGGGATGGGACAGGGAAGTTTCAGAGGGGAAACAAGGAAAGGGGATAACATTTGATATGTAAATAAATAAAATATCCAATTTAAAAAAAAAAGAATGCTGGTTTCAACTCACATTCAACACGAACTTCTTGGTAAAGTGCAGAGCCCTTGATGATGGCAGACTCGTTCCTTCACTCGGAGACAAATATGACACAGAGTGTGAGGCAAGTATGATATTCTCACTATTCATTCTAGCTTTGTAACTTTTTGACTTAGAAAATCACTAATTTGAGTCTTTTATAAGAAGATAAATAATTTCAAACTAGCTACTGTAACAATTGGAATACTCCCTTAATATTGTCTATACATCATTAACCACAGAGGTAAGAGGAGTCACTTTCTCTTTAGATTTTTACATTCACTGTATATTCATAATTCTCTTACCACCTCATATGTTTTTATGAATGGACAATGCCTAACTATAGTCATTGTTTTTATTTATATGTTTATTTATTCCCACATTGACCAATCATGAAAATGTATAAACACAAAACCCCAAAAGAACTATATTGTTCTTTTTGTACTACATTTCTGGTAACTAGCTATGCAATCATTTCAAACACTGACAGGGGGCTATGCAACCTTTGTGATGATCATCAGAGTATGTAAGTATGTTCATTGTACATACTCATACTCTACGAGCAGTAGTCATTGGTTCAAGGTTGACCACCTATTTCACTGATTTATACCTTGCCTATTCAGAGATAGAAAAAGGTGTAAAGTCCTATGATTTATGAAATGCCAAGAACACACTTGATATTCCTAATTTATATTGAGAGCATTCTTTTACTGAGAGTAATTGATTCAGGTTTTCATAACTGTATAATCAATAAAAGACTTAATATGCATCCATGATCAATCAACGAGATACAGTTGGTTGCCACTAACTATGTACTTTTAAATGATGTATTAAATACTGTTTGTTTGTTTCAACTTTTGTTTTTCGAGACAGGGTGTCTCTGTGTAGCTCTGTCTGTCCTAGAATTTGTTTTGGAGCTCAGACTGGCCTTGAACTTAGAGATCTGCCTCTAGAGGCCTCTACCTATAACAGGCTGGTACTAAAGGCAGGCACTAATATACCTTTCTGCAAAAGGTACTGAGTATTCTTAAGTAAATCATTCAATACCAAAATTTGAATCTTTTTTTTTAACTTCAGCAAAACAATTCAGATTCAGAATCAGTGCAGCAGAAAGAGGCCACAATCATGCAGGATGCTCCCATCACACAGTGTGTCCATTCTAGGGACTACTGAACAGAGAAGATAACAAAATCAAGGCTCTCCCTGTAATGGCTTACACTTCGCACCTACCACTGGCCACTAGGCCAGCTAATTTTTGGAGTATATTTAATGTTCTGATTGCTTAAAGAGATGGAATTTTCAAACATCCTCAGAATGAAGACATTGTAATTTACATTATAAATGTCATCATTGGCAAAAAAAAACAAAACCCCCTTTTTAAGGTGGCACAGTATTCTGTGCACACTAATCTATTTCTTGGCTCTCTTCATATTTTGGAGAATTGGATAATGCTTTACCCATTTCCTCTCCACTTATTTGTAAGACTGATTGCTACATTCTTGTATTGATACAATTATGAAAATGGAATGGAATTTATAAGAACGCTGGAAAATGAACCTATTATATGGTCCTGTAGTCTTTCTACAAGAACACTTGAAATGAAAAGAATGGATTATATTCCTTCTTCAGTAGTTCTCAAAGTTCCAGACATGTAGTCAGCCATGTGACTCATGTTTCACAGTGATCATTTTCAATCATGGCTGTTTCTTTCTTTTTCCAATCACTCCTCTTCTATTGTCTGATAATTAGTTCAATAATCAGCTAATAATAATTTGAGCACCTATTATTCCAACAATTCTATAAAACCTCACTCCCAATCTCTGGGGAATTGTTCTGATCTTAATTAATCATCCTCAGAGTTTCATAAATAATTTGACAACTTCCGTTCGTGTTTGTGGCTCTCACTGGTATGGAGCACCCATTCTTAATGCCATGTTGTATTTCGCAGTCACACATTTAGTTCCACTAAGCAAACCGCCAAACCTGAAAAAATAGTTCAAGCCATTACTCACAGTGGTCTGCCCAGCAGCTTCCACGATGTCAGCAGAGCTCCTAGCCATGGAGGGCATTGAGTCAGTGAGGAGCTAAGGAACGCAAAGCACAAATGATAAAGGCAAAATTTACACATTGATATTGACCTCTGATCACAATCTTCACTTACGCTGCCCTAGGTAATCCTTTGTGCACAGAGAGTATCTATTTAATTAGCTCTTAAATAAATATGGCGAGCTTAGCAATGATTCAGACATTCAAATAACTATGCTTTAGGTTGTAACTTTCACCGTTGGCTGAAAAGCGGATATGCATAATCCTATTTGACCTAAAAAGTATTTCTTGTTCATCATGTATTTTTATAATTGGACCATACCTAATCTTATTTATCCTTATTTGTAGATTGATTGATTCTTGCATCATCCAACTTTAAGAAGAGCAGGAAATGCATATTTATGAATGAGAACCAGAGTCACTTTTCCTTCTATTGTGGACACCTGGACTTTATGGTGGACCTCAGAGACTTAGTCACTATTTGTAGCTCAAATGTGCCACGAGTGGCCATCATCAATCCAAGACTAGTCCTATTTGTCTCCACTAATTCCTATATCATGTCCATGAATGAGAGTCATTCTATAAAAACCTACTTTAAACACATATGCATAAAATTTATACTAACTCCATATATGTAATCTGTTACCCTTGACCTAGTGTGAATATGTTCCACCCCTTAGTAACAAAGGGACTAACCTTCTACAAACCATCAAAACTATGAGAAGAAGTTTGGGCAGATCGCACATCATCACAAGCAACTGATGGGGTGGAAGCCATTGAAGATGAATAGATTTCTTGGGAAAGTCCATTCTAAGGAACACAGAGCAAAACAGAGGACAAAACAATGACACCATTGCTACCAATCTTCATGTAGCCACTTATCTTCTCTATTGAATCTTGGTTTTCAGACTCATAGTCATCATGGATGATTCAAATGCCACCGTTTGTCATCATCAACCAAGATTAGCTCTCTGTTTCCTTATTTTTACTTTCCCTATTAATTTCTTAGTTATAAACCCTATGATTAGTAACTCCTACTGACAAAAAACTGAATCTGAGTCTAGTAATTCGTTATCTGTAAATGGGATTTCTATAATATGTCCATCATATAACAATTCACTCTAGTTAACATAGTTGAATTACACATGGACAATGTCATGTAGTCCCCCTATCTATCACTGGTATTCAAATGGTCAACTCTACCTACACTATACACTGTTTAACTACTATATTAAAACACTCAAACCAAGACAAGGAGAATCCTGCAACTCACACTCGCCTTGTTAGCCTCCTCAACAGGGTGCAAATGGAGCTCTTGACCCTTGGAAGATCTTCTAATCACACGGTCCATCTTGAGTACAGAAAAGAGAGAAGAGAAGAGGGAGGGAGGGAAGGGGAGGGAGGAGGAGAGGAGAGAAGAGGATAATGAAATAGTTACAGAGAAGGCAGCAAAGGACAGAGCACTGGAACTCATATTTGTCTCAGGCTCTATCTACACAGATGGATAAACATGTCAGTACGCGAGAGCACCAGCTCTGAGGAAAGTGTACTTAAAAAAACATTTCTTGCTTTCTCTTTGATGATTATCTGTCATCTGAATCATTCATGCAAGCCACCATAATTTAAAAATATTTATACTATTGTCTTCTAAAATGAGTATCTTTAAACTTCCAGCAAAGCAAGAAAATAGCATCTGGTATTGACATTAGTTTCTCTATACACAAAAGGGCTTGGATGCCACTTGCTCCTCTTTGGATTGCATATTCTCAGCTACTAAGGGGAGTGTGTTTGTTTGTTTGTTTTGCCTTGATACTCGTGTTCATAAGTGAATGGAATTTCAATCGTTTATCTTCATGATTTTCTATATGTGTTCACTATTCAAGAAATTAAGAGCAGATCTGCTACAGGATGGACCCAGGGACGGGCACACGTAGACCATCCTGGATTCATATCCTTGCATTCACCATCAGCCCACTCTGGCTCTACACACTTTTATGTTGGGTCTTGATTGAATCATTAATTCACAAATAAAAATGGAAAGAATATTTCTTCCCCCAAGCACTGACACAGACTGAAAGCCACTCCTCTCTACTGAACCACTTTACCTCCTTCAGTGAGGAGTCCATGTTTATCAAACATGGTCAACTCAATGTCCTATTTCACATTAAGTTTGTAGGTGTCACTGGTTATATTTCCACTGATATACTGTAATTAAAACTTATTTTCATCGAATATATTCATTTGTGTTTATAAGCATGAATGCCAAGGGCATGTGCATGGAGGAAAGGGTATAATGTCTAGGAATCAGTTCTCTCTTTCTACCTCACCAGCTCTGTATTAGATACTTTTCAATAATGAAGTAACCAACTTTCAACAGACCACATAAAAAAGCAGGGATAGTAACTAGTACTCACACTGCCCCAAGCTCAATGCAGAGATGCAAACGTTCCACTGGTGACCATGAAGAATGCAGAAATTGCCCCTGGTGCACACATTCTGAGGAGTACAGACCAGAACACAAAGGAAAGGAAATATGTCATTCTCCTTCAAGGACCTTTGCTTCTCTGTCTATTGGATTGGACTTCTGTGCTTCAGGCAATTATTCGTCATCTTTCTCACACCTTGGTAACTATCATCACTGGTCCAGATATGACTTGACCGTTCCTCATTCCCATAGATACCGTTTACTGCCTAAGCCAATAATTCACTAGGAAAACTCGTGATATACAAATATTCAACAGGAGCAAAGCTCTCTGATATATTCAGATTGGTGCTCACAACGATATGTAAACACATATACAAGCCCATCTTCACCCCTGACAAGGTCAGGGTGGGCTTAGAAGATTCTACTTCATGCTATATAAAAATACAATGATGCTAACCAAAATATGGGCAAAATGTATGGCTTTTACCAATGCTTACCTTGATGCGGTCATTAAACACAGGGAATTCTGAAACCAGCTCCAGACCCTGTGTGGCGAGCAACAGACAAAACACAAACAAGAAGTTGAAAAATGACTTTTAAAAGCAGATAAAAGAGCAACGGTTTTCAATTTTGACTTACAGAGTGATATATCTAATTCTTCACTAAATAATGAGGAATTCTTTACTATCCAGAACATAAACATCAGCTATAAGATGTAATGTTTGCATTATCATTAGTAAAAGAAGAAATGGTAAGGAAATGTTCCATATGGATCTGACTCAGGACAGGGTGGTAAGAACTCACGTCACCATATTTTCCTTACCCCTTTCCCCAGGGGCGGAAGCGCTGACTCATATGAAGTTGCTACTTTACTGATTGATGAGCACTAACTATTTGCAGAATGTGTGCTGTGAAAGAATCATGAATGACACATGGCCCTGAATACATGTTGCACTTTCTCAACGTTATCATGGACAGTCTAAGTCGGGTACGGGAACATTTGAGTGTGGCTTAACATTTAGAAGAACTTAGTGGTTATTAATACAAAATATGATATGCATAGGTAGTGATATGCTAAACATGATTATTATCATAAATAACATAAATTTACCGGGAAAAAAAACTAACCTAAAATGGAAATGATACATTTAATATGAAATAGAAAAAAAAATGAAAAACTACGTGAAAGCATTTGGTTTTCCATTCTGAAGTTAAAACTAATGCTATATTATTAATCTTACACAAGCCACATATGAAGAACTCTGCCATATTACCACGTGGTTTTACCATGCTCTGCACAAAATGACACTAAAGTGAATACTAGTTGTACTGGTGTTGAAGGGACATCAGAGGAGGTATCTATAACATAAAATGTCTGCAAACATAAACCAATCAGCTTTATGGGAAAACGAGAAGCACAAAAAAAAGGAAAGACATGATGAGAAGTCCTATTATCAGACCAAAAATTCCGTCGACTCACAAGACTCACAAGCAGACTTTCATGCCATGGAACTGGGTGTACTGAGCCTTTAGAATGAACTTAGTGTAAATGTTACATTGAATCTGATCAGTGGCAATCCATGTACCGAATTGCACTTCACTGATTTGGTTTCACAATTGATGAATATGTGAATTTTACAACAAATATGTAAATTTTACAACAAACATGTAAATTCTTACAACGACTGACAATTAAAAGTTAAGACCTTGAACCAGGCTCCACACAAGACAGAGATGCAAATTTGGGACAGGCAGGGAGGACATGGTGGTTCTGCATCAACCAGGTCAGCCTTTCTGAGGAATACAGGGCAATGAAGAGAGAGAAACTGCTGAGACTGTGGGTCACCACTCCATGCTCTCCACAGTTAGAGAACTTAGCCTCACAGACTTCGCCTAGGCTGCACCTGTACCTTTTCTTCCCAGAAAAGAATAATTTCTTGTTATTTGAAGGGAAAAAGAGGTGGGCCCAGTCTATGCCACAGCATCATGCATGGGGTCAAATGTCAGCACAACCATCTCTCAATATGTTCCTTGCAATTTCCAAGCTGTGAGTCAGTCCCCCATGCAAGTTCGCGGTTCTACCTACTTTAACCCAACTTCGTCTGTCTGCCAGCCGTGTTTCCTTGTTAAGGAAAACTGATCAGTTTCAGGAGTGTAGAGAGCAAGAGGGATCCTGCTTTGCCTATTCATACTATAGAGGCTAGGATGGGAAGGCTGGGTTCCTCTCTCCCAGGATTGGCTTATTACTTGGCAAGTGTGGCATCGCACTGCTTGGTCCTCAAAGTAGCAGTAATTTAACTCTTACTATCTATACTCTGCTGAACCCCCATGTTGTGATTAGACCCTCCATACCTATCAGCAGGTGTCCACAGGAGGATGAGAGCTGGAGCTGTCAAGTCACCATGGGCTCGGAACTGTTGCAATGGCATCCCAGGATCTGTCCATCACTGCAATCTTGGCCATCACAGTGTTATCTACTTGGAGGGGAGAAGGCAGAAAAAGGAAAAGGATTATTGAGTCCTGCTCCCTAAGATAGCCCAGAATTCTTCCGTTTCAAGAGTGCTGTCTCCCTGACTTTCTCTCTAAGGGAATGGGTGTGGCCTTCCCTCACATTCAGGAAGATCATCAAGCCCAGTCTGACCCAGCTCTAGGGTAGACCTCAAGTTTCGCCATCCTTGATGCTGAGTAACATGATCAAAGAGCACCCAAGCCCTCATCGCACCACAGGTCCTCAAGGGACAGGCATCAGTCTATGGGCCTCCATCCACAGATTAGCTCTTAGAAAGTCATCGGGATTTACCTCAGATGTCTGGTTACTTGGCGTTCATGGAACATCACTCAAACGCCACCAGATCTCATCATTGGTACTGGATGGGACCCATGCTCTCCCTAGCCTACTGTATGGCTTCACTTCTTAGTGGGTGCTGACGGCAGAGCTCTCACCATGGGGCACCAGAATACTCTGGGTGATGCTCCCCAAAGTGCAGCCATTAAAAGAAGCCAGAAATCACTGCTACCTATTGCGCTAATGCTCTAACATTCCCATGCTACTGCACTAAGGCAGAAACACTCTCCCGCCAGTACACGTACTTATAAACTCGGGACCGAGGAAGATTATGATGTCCTCTCTGTCAGCAGAGCTCGGGGTTGTCACAACAAGGAAGCAAGGTTGATTCCAGATCTCAGCATGCTGGTACCATCTGTTGGGTCAGCTTTTCTAAAGGGTACAGGGCAGAGAAGGGACAGACACGGTTGAGCCTCTGTGGGTACTACTCCATGACCTCTCCAGTTAGAAAACACAGGCTTTGTCTAGGCTGCACCTATATTTCTGTTAGCAGGAGAAACCAATTTATTGCCATTGGCCAAGAAAAATGGCTGGGCTCAATCTACATTGTGGCATCCTGCATGGGGCCAGCACCTCATTGCCCCATCAATCAATGCACCCACAGGAGTCTCCAAGCTGTGCAGTTGCCCAACAAGGCACAGGTTATGGTCACACTTGTCTCGCCCTGACTTTACCTATTGGCCCACCATGTATTCATGGCTCATGGCAATTAGTTGGCCTCTGAAGACAAGGTGACAAGAGAGCTGGATCCTGCTCTCGTGACTCAAAGTAAAGAAGCTAGTTCTCAAGGAAGGACCAAGTCATGTTGCTCTGTGTCTGACCTCAGATATCTGTTCACAAGGCTGTCATCGAGAAACACTCAGACGCCACCAGATCTCATCATTGTTCCTCAGTTGGGCTCCTTCCTCTTGAGCCTTCGGGAATGGCTCACCCCTGGGCTACCGTGGCATACTCGGGAGATCAAACTGTAGCAGACTTCCCTGTGCAGGGCTCTGGCATCACACTGCCTCAAGCTAGTACTAAGTTAACTCTTGCTTTACATAGTTTGCTTAACCACCCATGTTAGGATGACATTCTCCATACCTATCAGCAAGTGCCCACAGGAGGGTGAGAGCTGAAGCTGTCCAGTCCCCATGGGCTCTGGACGGTTGCCATGGCATCCCAGGATCTGTCCATCACTGCAACCTTGGCCATCACAGTGTCTTCTTCTTGGAGGGGAGAAGGCAGAAAAAGGAAAAGGATTGTTGAGTCCTACTCCCTAAGACAGCCCAGAATTCCTCCATGTCAAGGGTGTTGTCTCCCTGACTTTCTCTCTAAGGGAGTGGGTGTGGCCTTCTCTCACGTTTAGGGAGATCATCAAGCCCAGTCTGACCCAGCTCCAGGGCAGACCTCAGACTGCCCCATCCTTGATGCTGAGTAACATGAACAAAGAGCACCCAAGCCCTCATCGCACCACAGGTCCTCAAGGGACAGGCATCTGACTATGGGCCTCCATCCACAGATTAGCTCTTAGCAAGGCATCGGGATTGACCTCAGATGTCTGGCTACTTGGCGGTCATCGAATATCACTCAAACGCCACCAGATCTCATCATTGGTCCTGGATGGAGCCCCTGCTCTCCCTAGCCTACTGTGTGGCTTCACTTCTTAGTGGGTGCTGAGGGCAGAGCTCTGATATCAGGGTCCACAATATTCTGGGTGCTGGTGCCTAAAAGGCATCCATTAAAAGAACCCAGAAATCACTACTAACTATTGTGCTAATGCTCTAGCACTCTCATGCTACCACAGGAATTCAGGAACATTTTCCTGCCACTACACATACCTAAAAGCTGGTGGCTAAGGAAGATGGCCTTGATGTCGCCTCTATGTCAGCAAGACTCAGGGCTGTCATAGTCACGATTTAGGTGGGTTCTGGATTTGAGCACACTTGTACCACGCGTCCAGTCCATTTTTCTGAAGAATAAAGGGCAGAAAAGAAGAGATACCTTTGATGTTCTGTGGGTACCATTCTGTGCCCTCCATTGTTATGGAGCCCAGGCTCTTAAAGTTTGCCTAAGCAATAATTGTGTTTTCTCTTCCCAGGGGACACTAATTTATTTCTATTTCCCAGGAAAAAGAACAGGCTGGCCTCAGTATACTATGCCATACCTCATGGGCCCTGCACTTCATTGCTAGCATCACTCAACACACCCCATGGAGTATGAATGATGTGCTGCTCTGTCAGTAAGCACTGGCCATGGTACCAAGCCCTCTACCCCAACATTGCGTATCTGCCAGCCATGTTTCCTTGTCTAATGGAAACAGGTTAAAATCAGGGCAAAGTGCCAAAGTGTGTTACTTTTCTTAGGCCATAAGCTAGCCTAAAGGGCAGCCCAGCTGAAGTTGCTTTGTGCCTGACCTCAGATATCTGTTCACAAGTCTGTCATCGAGAAACACTCAGACGCCACCAGATCTCATCATTGGTCCTGGGTTGGGCTCCTTCCTCTTGAGCCTTCGGGAATGGCTCACTCCTGGGCTACTGTGGCACACTCGGGAGACCACACTGTAGCAGACTTCCCTGTGCAGGGCTCTGGCATCACACTGCCTCAAACTAGTACTAAGTTAACTCTTGCTTTACATAGTTAGCTTAACCACCCATGTTAGGATGACATTCTCCATACCTATCAGCAGGTGCCCAGTGGAGGATGAGAGCTGGAGCTGTCAAGTCCCCATGGGCTCTGGACAGTTGCCGTGGTATTCCAGGATCTGTACATCACTGCAACCTTGGCCATCACAGTGTCTTCTTCTTGGAGGGGAGAAGGCAGAAAAAGGAAAAGGATTATTGAGTCCTACTCCCTGAGATAGCTCAGAATTCCTCCATTTCAAGGGTGCTGTCTCCCTGACTTTCTCTCTAAGGCAGTGGGTATGGCTTCCCTCACATTCAGGTAGATCATCAAGCCAATGTCTGATCCAGCTCTAGGGCAGACCATCCTTGATGCTGACACATGATCAAAGGGCATCCAAGCACTCCCTCAAACCACAGGTCCTCAAGGGACAGGCATCTGCCTATGGGCCTCCATCCACAGATTAGCTCTTAGGAAGTCATTGGGAATGACCTCAGATGTCTGGATACTTGGCGTCATGGAATAACACTCAAATGCCACCAGATCTCATCATCGGTCCTGGATGGGACCCATGCTCTCCCTAGCCTACTGTGTGGCTTCACTTCTTAGTGGGTGCTGAGGGCAGAGCTCAGACCACAGGGTACCAGAATACTCTGGGTGATGCTCCCCAATGAGCAGCCATTAAAAGAAGCCAGAAATCACTGCTACCTATTGCGCTAATGCTCTAACATTCCCATGCTACTGCACTAAGGCAGAAACACTCTCCCGCCAGTACACGTACTTATAAACTCGGGACCGAGGAAGATTATGATGTCCTCTCTGTCAGCAGAGCTCGGGGTTGTCACAGCAAGGAAGCAAGGTTGATTCCAGGTGTCAGCATGCTGGTACCATCTGTTGGGTCAGCTTTCCTAAAGGGTACAGGGCAGAGAAGGGACAGACACGGTTGAGCCTCTGTGGGTACTACTCCATGATCTCTCTAATTAGACAACACAGGCTTTGTCTAGGCTGCAGCTATTTTTTCTGTTAGCAGGAGAAACCAATTTATTGCCATTGGCCAAGAAAAATGGCTGGCCTCAGTGCACATTGTGGCATCCTGCATGGGGCCAGCACCTCGTTGCCCCATCAATTAATGCACCCACAGGAATCTCCAAGCTGTGCAGTTGCCCAACAAGGCACGGGTTATGGTCACACTTGGTTTGCCCTGACGTTACCTATTGGCCCACCGTGTATTCATGGCTCATGGCAATTAGTTGGCCTCTGAAGCCAAGGTGACAAGAGAGCTGGATCCTGCTCTCCTGACTCAAAGTAATGAAGCTGGTTCTCAAGGAAGGACCAAGTCATGGTGCTCTGTGCCTGACCTCAGATATCTGTTCACAAGGCTGTCATCGAGAAACACTCAGACGCCACCAGATCTCATCATTGGTCCTGGGTTGGGCTCCTTCCTCTTGAGCCTTCGGGAATGGCTCATTCCTTCGCTACTGCGGCATACTCGGGAGACCACACTGTAGCAGACTTCCCTGTGCAGGGCTCTGGCAACAATCTGCCTCAAGCTAGTACTAAGTTAACTCTTCCTTTAGATAGTTAGCTTAACCACCCATGTTATGATGACATTCTCCATACCTATCAGCAGGTGCCCACAGGAGGATGAGAGCTGGAGCTGTCAAGTCCCCATGGGCTCGGGACAGTTGCCATGGCATCCCAGGATCTGTCCATCACTGCAACCTTGGCCATCACAGTGTCTTCTTCTTGGAGGGGAGAAGGCAGAAAAAGGAAAAGGATTATTGAGTCCTACTCCCTAAGAGAGCCCAGAATTCCTCCATTTCAAGGGTGCTGTCTCCCTGACTTTCTCTCTAAGGGAGTGGGTGTGCCCTTCCCTCACATTCAGGGAGATCATTAAGCCCAGTGTGACCCACCTACAGGGCAGACCTGAAGCTGCCCCATCCTTGATGCTGAGTAACATGATCAAAGAGCACCCAAGCCCTCATCGCACCACAGGTCCTCAAGGGACAGGCACCTGCCTATGGGCCTCCATCCAGAGGTTAGCTCATAGCAAGGCATCGGGATTGACCTCAGATGTCTGGCTACTTGGCGGTCATCGAATATCACTCAAACGCCACCAGATCTCATCATTGGTCCTGGATGGGGCCCCTGCTCTCCCTAGCCTACTGTGTGGCTTCACTTCTTAGTGGGTGCTGAGGGCAGAGCTCTGATATCAGGGTCCACAATATTCTGCGTGCTGGTGCCTAAAAAGCATCCATTAAAAGAACCCAGAAATCACTACTAAGTATTGTGCTAATGCTCTAGCACTCTCATGCTACCACAGGAATTCAGGAACATTTTCCTGCCACTACACATACCTATAAGCTGGTGGCTAAGGAAGATGGCCTTGATGTCGCCTCTATGTCAGCAAGACTCAGGGCTGTCATAGTCACGATTTAGGTGGGTTCTGGATTTGAGCACACTTGTACCACGCGTCCAGTCCATTTTTCTGAAGAATAAAGGGCAGAAAAGAAGAGATACCTTTGATGTTCTGTGGGTACCATTCTGTGCCCTCCATTTTTATGGAGCCCAGGCTCTTAAAGTTTGCCTAGGCAATAATTGTGTTTTCTCTCCCCAGGGGACACTAATGTATTTCTATTTCCCAGAAAAAGAACAGGCTGGCCTCAGTCTACTATGCCATACCTCATGGTGCCTGCACTTCATTGTCAGCATCACTCAACACACCCCCTGGAGTTTGAATAATGTGCTGCTCTGTCAGTAAGCACTGGCCATGGTACCAAGCCGTCTACCCCAACATTGCCTATCTGCCAGCCATGTTTCCTTGTCTAATGGAAACAGGTTAAAGTCAGGGCAAAGTGCTAAAGTGTGTTACTTTTCTTAGGCCATAAGCTAGCCTAAAAGGCAGCCCAGCTGCAGTTGCTTTATGTCTGACCTCAGATATCTGTTCACAAGGCTGTCATCGAGAAACACTCAGACGCCACCAGATCTCATCATTGGTCCTGGGTTGGGCTCCTTCCTCTTGAGCCTTCGGGAATGGCTCACTCCCAGGCTACTGTGGCATACTCGGGAGACCACACTGTAGCAGACTTCCCTGTGCTGGGCTCTGGCATCACACTGCCTCAAGCTAGTACTAAGTTAACTCTTGCTTTACATAGTTACCTTAACCACCCATGTTAGGATGACATTCTCCATACCTATCAGCAGGTGCCCACAGGAGGATGAGAGCTGGAGCTGTCAAGTCCCCATGGGCTCAGGACGGTTGCCATGGCATCCCAGGATCTGTCCATCACTGCAACCTTGGCCATCACAGTGTCTTCTTCTTGGAGGGGAGAAGGCAGAAAAACGAAAAGGATTATTGAGTCCTGCTACTAAGAGAGCCCAGAATTCCTCCATTTCAAGGGTGCTGTCTCCCTGACTTTTGCTCTAAGGGAGTGGGTATGGCTTCCCTCACATTCAGGCACATCATCAAGCCAAGTGTGATACAGCTCCAGGGCAGACCTCAAGCTGCCCCATCCTTGATGCTGAGTAACATGATCAAAGAGCACCCAAGCCCTCATCGCACCACAGGTCCTCAAGGGACAGGCATCTGCCTATGGGCCTCCATCCACAGATTAGCTCTTAGCAAGGCATCGAGATTGACCTCAGATGTCTGGTTACTTGGCGTTCATGGAACATCACTCAAACGCCACCAGATCTCATCATTGGTACTGGATGGAGCCCCTGCTCTCCCTAGCCTACTGTATGTCTTCTCTTCTTAGTGGGTGCTGAGGGCAGAGCTCAGACCACAGGGCCCCAGAATACTCTGGGTGATGCTCCCCAACGAGCAGCCATTAAATGAAGCCAGAAATCACTGCCACCTATTGCGCTAATGCTCTAACATTCCCATGCTACTCCACTAAGGCAGAAACACTCTCCCGCCAGTACACGTACTTATAGACTGGGGACCGAGGAAGATTAAGATGTCCTCTCTGTCAGCAGAGCTCGGGGTTGTCACAGCAAGGAAGCAAGGTTGATTCCAGATCTCAGCATGCTGGTACCATCTGTTGGGTCAGCTTTTCTAAAGGGTACAGGGCAGAGAAGGGACAGACACGGTTGAGCCTCTGTGGGTACTACTCCATGACCTCTCCAGTTAGACAACACAGGCTTTGTCTAGGCTACACCTATATTTCTGTTAGCAGGAGAAACCAATTTATTGTCATTGGCCAAGTAAATGGCTGGGCTCAATCTACCTTGTGGCATCCTGCATGGGGCCAGCACCTCATTGCCCCATCAATCAATGCACCCACAGGAGTCTCCAAGCTGTGCAGTTGCCCAACAAGGCACAGGTTGTGGTCACACATCGCTCGCCCTGACTTTACCTTTTGGCCCACCATGTATTCATGGCGCATGGCAATTAGTTGGCCTCTGAAGCCAAGGTGACAAGAGAGCTTGATCCTGCTCTCGTGAGTCAAAGTAAAGAAGCTGGTTCTCAAGGAAGGACCAAGTCATGGTGCTCTGTGTCTGACCTCAGATATCTGTTCACAAGGCTGTCATCGAGAAACACTCAGACGCCACCAGATCTCATCATTGGTCCTGGGTTGGGCTCCTTCCTCTTGAGCCTTCGGGAATGGCTCACCCCTGGGCTACTGCGGCATACTCGGGAGACCACACTGTAGCAGACTTCCCTGTGCTGGGCTCTGGCATCACACTGCCTCAAGCTAGTACTAAGTTAACTCTTGCTTTACATAGTTTGCTTAACCACCCATGTTAGGATGACATTCTCCATACCTTCCAGCAGGTGCCCACAGGAGGATGAAAGCTGGAGCTGTCAAGTCCCCATGGGCTCAGGACGGTTGCCATGGCATCACAGGAACTGTCTATCACTGCAACCTTGGCCATCACAGTGTCTTCTTCTTGGAGGGGAGAAGGCAGAAAAAGGAAAAGGATTATTGAGTCCTGCTCCCTAAGAGAGCCCAGAATTCCTCCATTTCAAGGGTGCTGTCTCCCGACTTTCTCTCTAAGGGAGTGGGGGTGGCCTTCCCTCACATTCAGGGAGATCATCAAGCCCAGTCTGACCCACCTACAGGGCAGACCTCAAGCTGCCCCATCCTTGATGCTGAGTAACATGATCAAAGAGCACCCAAGCCCTCATCGCACCACAGGTCCTCAAGGGACAGGCATCTGCCTATGGGCCTCCATCCAGAGGTTAGCTCATAGCAAGGCATCGGGATTGACCTCAGATGTCTGGCTACTTGGCGGTCATCGAATATCACTCAAACGCCACCAGATCTCATCATTGGTCCTGGATGGGGCCCCTGCTCTCCCTAGCCTACTGTGTGGCTTCACTTCTTAGTGGGTGCTGAGGGCAGAGCTCTGATATCAGGGTCCACAATATTCTGCGTGCTGGTGCCTAAAAAGCATCCATTAAAAGAACCCAGAAATCACTACTAAGTTTTGTGCTAATGCTCTAGCACTCTCATGCTACCACAGGAATTCAGGAACATTTTCCTGCCACTACACATACCTATAAGCTGGTGGCTAAGGAAGATGGCCTTGATGTCGCCTCTATGTCAGCAAGACTCAGGGCTGTCATAGTCACGATTTAGGTGGGTTCTGGATTTGAGCACATTTGTACCACGCGTCCAGTCCATTTTTCTGAAGAATAAAGGGCAGAAAAGAAGAGATACCTTTGATGATCTGTGGGTACCATTCTGTGCCCTCCATTTTTATGGAGCCCAGGCTCTTAAAGTTTGCCTAGGCAATAATTGTGTTTTCTCTTCCCAGGGGACACTAATGTATTTCTCTTTCCAGAAAAAGAACAGGCTGGCCTCAGTTTACTCTGCCATACCTCATGGGGCCTGCACTTCATTGCCAGCATCACTCAACACACCCCCTGGAGTTTGAATGATGTGCTGCTCTGTCAGTAAGCACTGGCCATGGTACCAAGCCGTCTACCCCAACATTGCCTATCTGCCAGCCATGTTTCCTTGTCTAATGGAAACACGTTAAAGTCAGGGCAAAGTGCTAAAGTGTGTTACTTTTCTTAGGCCATAAGCTAGGCTAAAAGGCAGCCCAGCTGTAGTTGCTTTGTGTCTGACCTCAGATATCTGTTCACAAGGCTGTCATCGAGAAACACTCAGACGCCACCAGATCTCATCATTGGTCCTGGGTTGGGCTCCTTCCTCTTGAGGCTTCGGGAATGGCTCACTCCTAGGCTACTGTGGCATACTCAGGAGACCACATTGTAGCAGACTTCCCTGTGCAGGGCTCTGGCATCACACTGCCTCAAGCTAGTACTAAGTTAACTCTTGCTTTACATCGTTAGCTTAACCACCCATGTTAGGATGACATTCTCCATACCTATCAGCAGGTGCCCACAGGAGGATGAGAGCTGGAGCTGTTTAGTCCCCACGGGCTCAGGACGGTTGCCATGGCATCCCAGGATCTGTCCATCACTGCAACCTTGGCCATCACAGTGTCTTCTTCTTGGAGGGGAGAAGGCAGAAAAAGGAAAAGGATTATTGAGTCCTGCTACCTAAGAGAGCCCAGAATTCCTCCATTTCAAGGGTGCTGTCTCCCTGACTTTCTCTCTAAGGGAGTGGGTATGGCTTCCCTCACATTCAGGTACATCATCAAGCCAAGTATGATCCAGCTCCAGGGCAGACCTCAAGCTGCCCCATCCTTGATGCTGAGTAACATGATCAAAGAGCACCCAAGCCCTCATCGCACCACAGGTCCTCAAGGGACAGGCATCTGCCTATGGGCCTCCATCCACAGATTAGCTCTTAGCAAGTCATTGAGATTGACCTCAGATGTCTGGCTACTTGGCGGTCATCGAATATCACTCAAACGCCACCAGATCTCATCATCGGTACTGGATGGAGCCCCTGCTCTCCCTAGCCACCTGTATGTCTTCTCTTCTTAGTGGGTGCTGAGGGCAGAGCTCAGACCACAGGGCCCCAGAATACTCTGGGTGATGCTCCCCAACGAGCAGCCATTAAAAGAAGCCAGAAATCACTGCTACCTATTGCGCTAATGCTCTAACATTCCCATGCTACTGCACTAAGGCAGAAGCACTCTCCCGCCAGTACACGTACTTATAGACTGGGGACCGAGGAAGATTAAGATGTCCTCTCTGTCAGCAGAGCTCGGGGTTGTCACAGCAAGGAAGCAAGGTTGATTCCAGGTGTCAGCATGGTGGTACCATCTGTTGGGTCAGCTTTTCTAAAGGGTACAGGGCAGAGAAGGGACAGACACGGTTGAGCCTCTGTGGGTACTACTCCATGACCTCTCCAGTTAGACAACACAGGCTTTGTCTAGGCTGCACCTATATTTCTGTTAGCAGGAGAAACCAATTTCTTGCCATTGGCCAAGAAAAATGGCTGGGCTCAATCTACATTGTGGCATCCTGCATGGGGCCAGCACCTCATTGCCCCATCAATCAATGCACCCACAGGAGTCTCCAAGCTGTGCAGTTGCCCAACAAGGCACAGGTTATGGTCACACTTGGCTCGCCCTGACTTTACCTATTGGCCCACCATGTATTCATGGCTCATGGCAATTAGTTGGCCTCTGAAGACAAGGTGACAAGAGAGCTGGATCCTGCTCTCGTGACTCAAAGTAAGGAAGCTAGTTCTCAAGGAAGGACCAAGTCATGTTGCTCTGTGTCTGACCTCAGATATCTGTTCACAAGGCTGTCATCGAGAAACACTCAGATGCCACCAGATCTCATCATTGGTCCTGGGTTGGGCTCCTTCCTCTTGAGCCTTCGGGAATGGCTCACTCCTGGGCTACTGCGGCATACTCGGGAGATCACACTGTAGCAGATTCCCTGTGCAGGGCTCTGGCATCACACTGCCTCAAGCTAGTACTAAGTTAATTCTTCCTTTACATAGTTAGCTTAACCAACCATGTTATGATGACATTCTCCATACCTTTCAGCAGGTGCCCACAGGAGGATGAGAGCTGGAGCTGTCCAGTCCCCAAGGGCTCTGGACGGTTGCCATGGCATCCCAGGATCTGTCCATCATTGCAACCTTGGCCATCACAGTGTCATCTTCTTGGAGGGGAGAAGGCAGAAAAAGGAAAAGGATTGTTGAGGCCTACTCCCTAAGACAGCCCAGAATTCCTCCATGTCAAGGGTGCTGTCTCCCTGACTTTCTCTCTAAGGGAGTGGGTGTGGCCTTCCCTAACATTCAGGTAGATCATCAAGCCCAGACTCATCCAGGTCTAGGGCAGACCTCAAGCTGCCCCGTCCTTGATTCTGAGTAACATGATCAAAGAGCACCCAAGCCCTCATCGCACCACAGGTCCTCAAGGGACAGGCATCTGCCTATGGGCCTCCATCTACAGATTAGCTCTTAGCAAGGCATCGGGATTGACCTCAGATGTCTGGCTACTTGGCGGTCATCGAATATCACTCAAACGCCACCAGATCTCATCATTGGTCCTGGATGGGGCCCCTGCTCTCCCTAGCCTACTGTGTGGCTTCACTTCTTAGTGGGTGCTGAGGGCAGAGCTCTGATATCAGGGTCCACAATATTCTGCGTGCTGGTGCCTAAAAAGCATCCATTAAAAGAACCCAGAAATCACTACTAAGTATTGTGCTAATGCTCTAGCACTCTCATGCTACCACAGGAATTCAGGAACATTTTCTGCCACTACACATACCTATAAGCTGGTGGCTAAGGAAGATGGCCTTGATGTCGCCTCTATGTCAGCAAGTCTCAGGGCTGTCATAGCGACGATTTAGTTGGGTTCTGGATTTGAGCACACTTGTACCACGCGTCGAGTCCATTTTTCTGAAGAATAAAGGGCAGAGAAGAAGAGATACTTTTGATGTTCTGTGGGTACCATTCTGTGCCCTCCATTGTTATGGAGCCCAGGCTCTTAAAGTTTGCCTAGGCAATAATTGTGTTTTCTCTTCCCAGGGGACACTAATTTATTCCTATTTCCCAGGAAAAAGAACAGGCTGGCCTCGGTCTCTACTATGCCATACCTCATGGGGCCTGCACTTCATTGCCAGCATCACTCAACACACCCCCTGGAGTTTGAAAGATGTGCTGCTCTGTCAGTAAGCACTGGCCATGGTACCACGCCCTCTACCCCAACATTGCCTATCAGCCAGCCATGTTTCCTTGTCTAATGGAAACAGGTTAAAGTCAGGGCAAAGTGCTAAAGTGTGTTACTTTTCTTAGGCCATAAGCTAGCCTAAAGGGCAGCCCAGCTGAAGTTGCTTTGTGCCTGACCTCAGATATCTGTTCACAAGGCTGTCATCGAGAAACACTCAGACGCCACCAGATCTCATCATTGGTCCTGGGTTGGGCTCCTTCCTCTTGAGCCTTCGGGAATGGCTCACTCCTGGGCTACTGTGGCATACTCGGGAGACCACACTGTAGCAGACTTCCCTGTGCAGGGCTCTGGCATCACACTGCCTCAAACTAGTACTAAGTTAACTCTTGCTTTACATAGTTAGCTTAACCACCCATGTTAGGATGACATTCTCCATACCTATCAGCAGGTGCCCACAGGAGGATGAGAGCTGGAGCTGTTTAGTCCCCATGGGCTCAGGACGGTTGCCATGGCATCCCAGGATCTGTCCATCACTGCAACCTTGGCCATCACAGTGTATTCTTCTTGGAGGGGAGAAGTCAGAAAAAGGAAAAGGATTATTGAGTCCTGGTCCCTAAGACAGCCCAGAATTCCTCCATTTCAAGGGTGCTGTCTCCCTGACTTTCTCTCTAAGGGAGTGGGTAGGGCTTCCCTCACATTCAGGTAGATCATCAAGCCAAGTGTGATTCAGCTCTAGGGCATACCATCCTTGATGCTGACACATGATCAAAGGGCACCCAAGCACTCCCTCCCACCACAGGTCCTCAAGGGACAGGCATCTGCCTATGGGCCTCCATCCACAGATTAGCTCTTAGGAAGTCATCGGGATTGACCTCAGATGTCTGGATACTTGGCGTCATGGAATAACACTCAAATGCCACCAGATCTCATCATCGGTCCTGGATGGGACCCATGCTCTCCCTAGCCTACTGTGTGGCTTCACTTCTTAGTGGGTGCTGAGGGCAGAGCTCAGACCACAGGGTACCAGAATACTCTGGGTGATGCTCCCCAATGAGCAGCCATTAAAAGAAGCCAGAAATCACTGCTACCTATTGCGCTAATGCTCTAACATTCCCATGCTACTGCACTAAGGCAGAAACACTCTCCCGCCAGTACACGTACTTATAAACTCGGGACAGAGGAAGATTATGATGTCCTCTCTGTCAGCAGAGCTCGGGGTTGTCACAGCAAGGAAGCAAGGTTGATTCCAGATCTCAGCATGCTGGTACCATCTGTTGGGTCAGCTTTTCTAAAGGGTACAGGGCAGAGGAGGGACAGACACGGTTGAGCGTCTGTGGGTACTATTCCATGATCTCTACAATTAGACAACACAGGCTTTGTCTAGGCTGAACCTATTTTTTCTGTTAGCAGGAGAAACCAATTTCTTTCCATTGGCCAAGAAAAATGGCTGGCCGCAGTGCAAGTTGTGGCATCCTGCATGGGGCCAGCACCTCATTGCCCCATCAATCAATGCACCCACAGGAATCTCCAAGCTGTGCAGTTGCCCAACAAGGTATGGTTTATGGTCACACTTGGTTCGCCCTGAGGTTACCTATTGGCCCACCGTGTACTCATGGCACATGGCAATTGGTTGGCTTCTGAAGCCAAAGTTGACAAGAGAGCTCGATCCTACTCTGCTGACTCAAAGTAAAGAAGCTGGTTCGCAAGGAAGGACCAAGTCATGTTGCTCTGTGCCTGACCTCAGATATCTGTTCACAAGGCTGTCATCGAGAAACACTCAGACGCCACCAGATCTCATCATTGGTCCTGGGTTGGGCTCCTTCCTCTTGAGCCTTCGGGAATGGCTCACTCCTGGGCTATCGTGGCATACTCGGGAGACCACACTGTAGCAGACTTCCCTGTGCAGGGCTCTGGCATCACACTGCCTCAAGCTAGTACTAAGTTAACTCTTCCTTTACATAGTTTGCTTAACCACCCATGTTAGGATGACATTCTCCATACCTATCAGCAGGTGCCCACAGGAGGCTGAGAGCTGGAGTTGTCAAGTCCCCATGGGCTCGGAACGGTTGCCATGGCATCCTAGGATCTGTCTATCACTGCATCGTCAGCAATCACAGTGTCTTCTTCTTGGAGGGGAGAAGGCAGAGCAAGGAAAAAGATTATTGAGTCCTGTTCCCTAAGATAGCCCAGAATTCTTCCATTTCAAGGGTGCTGTCTCCCTGACTTTCTCTCTAAGGGAGTGGGTGTGGCCTTCTCTCACATTCAGGGAGATCATCAAACCCAGTCTGACCCAGCTGTAGGGCAGACCTCAAGCTGCCCCATCCTTGATGCTGAGTAACATGATCAAAGAGCACCCAAGCCCTCATCGCACCACAGGTCCTCTAGGGACAGGCATCTGCCTATGGGCCTCCATCCACAGATTAGCTCTTAGCAAGGCATCGAGATTGACCTCAGATGTCTGGTTACTTGGCGTTCATGGAACATCACTCAAACGCCACCAGATCTCATCATCGGTACTGGATGGGACCCTGCTCTCCCTAGCCTACTGTATGTCTTCTCTTCTTAGAGGGTGCTGAGGACAGAGCTCTCACCACAGGGTACCAGAATACTGTGGGTGATGCTCCCCAAAGAGCAGCCATTAAAAGAAGCCAGAAATCACTGCTACCTATTGCACTAATGCTCTAACATTCCCATGCTACTTCACTAAGGCAGAAACACTCTCCCGCCAGTACACGTACTTATAGACTCGGGACCGAAGAAGAATAAGATGTCCTTTCTATCAGCAGAGCTTGGGGTTGTCACAGCAAGGAAGCAAGGTCGATTCCAGATCTCAGCATGCTGGTACCATCTGTTGGGTCAGCTTTTCTAAAGGGTACAGGGCAGAGAAGGGACAGACACGGTTGAGCCTCTGTGGGTACTACTCCATGACCTCTCCAGTTAGACAACACAGGCTTTGTCTAGGCTGCACCTATTTTTTCTGTTAGCAGGAGAAACCAATTTCTTGCCATTGGCCAAGAAAAATGGCTGGCCTCAGTGCACGTTGTGGCACCCTACACGTGGTCAGCACTTCGTTGCGCCATCAATCAATGCACCCATCGGAGTCCCCAAGATGTGCAGTTGCCCAACAAGGCACAGGTTATGGTCACACATGTTTCACCCTGCGTTACCTATTGGCCCACCATGTATTCATGGCACATGGCAATTGGTTGGATTCTGAAGACAAGTTGACAAGAGGCTCGATCCTGCTCTAAGTGACTCAAAGTAAAAAAAGCTGGTTCTCAAGGAAGGACCAAGTCATGTTGCTCTGTGTCTGACCTCAGATATCTGTTCACAAGGCTGTCATCGAGAAACACTCAGACGCCACCAGATCTCATCATTGGTCCTCAGTTGGGCTCCTTCCTCTTGAGCCTTCGGGAATGGCTCACTCCTTCGCTACTGCGGCATACTCGGGAGACCACACTGTAGCAGACTTCCCTGTGCTGGGCTCTGGCATCACACTGCCTCAAGCTAGTACTAAGTTAACTCTTGCTTTACATAGTTAACTTTAACCACCCATGTTAAGATGACATTCTCCATACCTATCAGCAGGTATCCACAGGAGGACGAGAGCTGGAGCTGTCAAGTCACCATGGCTCGGGACAGATGCCATGGCATCTTAGTATCTGTCCATCACTGCAGCCTTGGCCATCACAGGGTCTTCTTCTTAGACGGGAGAAGGCAGAAAAAGGAAAAGGATTATTGAGTCCTGCTACCTAAGACAGCCCAGAATTCCTCCATTTCAAGGGTGCTGTTTCCCTGACTTTCTCTCTAAGGGAGTGGGTGTGGCCTTCTCTGACATTCAGGTACATCATCAAGCCCAGTCTGACCCAGCTCCAGGGCAGAACTCAAACTGCCCCATCCTTGATGCTGAGTAACATGATCAAAGAGCACCCAAGCCCTCATCGCACCACAGGTCCTCAAGGGACAGGCATCTGCCTATGGGCCTCCATCCACAGATTAGCTCTTAGAACGTCATCAGGATTTACCTCAGATGTCTGGATACTTGGCGTCATGGAATAACACTCAAATGCCACCAGATCTCATCATCGGTACTGGATAGGACCCCTGCTCTCCCTAGCCTACCGTGTGGCTTCATTTCTTAGTGGGTGCTGAGGGCAGAGCTCAGACCACAGGGCACCAGAATACTCTGGGTGATGCTCCCCAAAGAGCTGCCATTAAAAGAAGCCAGAAATCACTGCTACCTATTGCGCTAATGCTCTAACATTCCCATGCTACTGCACTAAGGCAGAAACACTCTCCCGCCAGTACACGTACTTATAAACTCGGGACAGAGGAAGATTATGATGTCCTCTCTGTCAGCAGAGCTCGGGGTTGTCACAGCAAGGAAGCAAGGTTGATTCCAGATCTCAGCATGCTGGTACCATCTGTTGGGTCAGCTTTTCTAAAGGGTACAGGGCAGAGAAGGGACAGACACGGTTGAGCCTCTGTGGGTACTACTCCATGACCTCTCCAGTTAGACAACACAGGCTTTGTCTAGGCTGCACCTATTTTTTCTGTTAGCAGGAGAAACCAATTTCTTGCCATTGGCCAAGAAAAATGGCTGGCCTCAGTGCACGTTGTGGCACCCTACACGTGGTCAGCACTTCGTTGCGCCATCAATCAATGCACCCATCGGAGTCCCCAAGATGTGCAGTTGCCCAACAAGGCACAGGTTATGGTCACACATGTTTCACCCTGCGTTACCTATTGGCCCACCATGTATTCATGGCACATGGCAATTGGTTGGATTCTGAAGACAAGTTGACAAGAGAGCTCGATCCTGCTCTCGTGACTCAAAGTAAAGAAGCTGGTTCTCAAGGAAGGACCAAGTCATGTTGCTCTGTGTCTGACCTCAGATATCTGTTCACAAGGCTGTCATCGAGAAACACTCAGACGCCACCAGATCTCATCATTGGTCCTCAGTTGGGCTCCTTCCTCTTGAGCCTTCGGGAATGGCTCACTCCTTCGCTACTGCGGCATACTCGGGAGACCACACTGTAGCAGACTTCCCTGTGCTGGGCTCTGGCATCACACTGCCTCAAGCTAGTACTAAGTTAACTCTTGCTTTACATAGTTAACTTAACCACCCATGTTAAGATGACATTCTCCATACCTATCAGCAGGTATCCACAGGAGGACGAGAGCTGGAGCTGTCAAGTCACCATGGCTCGGGACAGATGCCATGGCATCTTAGTATCTGTCCATCACTGCAGCCTTGGCCATCACAGGGTCTTCTTCTTAGACGGGAGAAGGCAGAAAAAGGAAAAGGATTATTGAGTCCTGCTACCTAAGACAGCCCAGAATTCCTCCATTTCAAGGGTGCTGTTTCCCTGACTTTCTCTCTAAGGGAGTGGGTGTGGCCTTCTCTGACATTCAGGTACATCATCAAGCCCAGTCTGACCCAGCTCCAGGGCAGAACTCAAACTGCCCCATCCTTGATGCTGAGTAACATGATCAAAGAGCACCCAAGCCCTCATCGCTTCCCACAGGTCCTCAAGGACAGGCATCTGCCTATGGGCCTCCATCCACAGATTAGCTCTTAGAACGTCATCAGGATTTACCTCAGATGTCTGGATACTTGGCGTCGTGGAATAACACTCAAATGCCACCAGATCTCATCATCGGTACTGGATGGACCCTGCTCTCCCTAGCCTACCGTGTGGCTTCATTTCTTAGTAGGTGCTGAGGCAGAGCTCAGACCACAGGGCACCAGAATACTCTGGGTGATGCTCCCCAAGAGCTGCCATTAAAAAAGCCAAAATCACTGCTACCTGTTAAATGCTCTAACATTCCCATGCTACTGCACTAAGGCAGAAACACTCTCCGCCAGTACGTGCTTATAAACTCAGGACAGAGGAAGATTATGATGTCCTCTCTGTCAGCAGAGCTCAGGGGTTGTCACAGCAAGGAAGCAAGGTTGATTCAGATCTCAACATGCTGGTACCATCTGTTGGGTCAGCTTTTCTAAAGGGTACAGGGCAGAGAAGGGACAGAACACGGTTGAGCCTCTGTGGGTACTACTCCATGACCTCTCCAGTTAGACAACACAGGCTTTGTCTAGGCTGCACCTATTTTTTCTGTTAGCAGGAGAAACCAATTTCTTGCCATTGGCCAAGAAAAATGGCTGGCCTCAGTGCACGTTGTGGCACCCTACACGTGGTCAGCACTTCGTTGCGCCATCAATCAATGCACCCATCGGAGTCCCCAAGATGTGCAGTTGCCCAACAAGGCACAGGTTATGGTCACACATGTTTCACCCTGCGTTACCTATTGGCCCACCATGTATTCATGGCACATAGCAGTGGTTGGATTCTGAAGACAAGTTGACAAGAGCTCGATCCTGCTCTAAGTGACTCAAAATAAAAAGCTGGTTCTCAAGGAAGGACCAAGTCATGTTGCTCTGTGTCTGACCTCAGATATCTGTTCCACAAGGCTGTCATCGAGAAACACTCAGGCATACCAGATCTCATCATTGGTCCTCAGTTGGGCTCCTTCCTCTTGAGCCTTGGGAATGGCTCACTCCTTGCTACTAAGGCATACTCGGGAGACCACACTGTAGCAGACTTCCCTGTGCTGGGCTCTGGCATCACACTGCCTCAAGCTAGTACTAAGTTAACTCTTGCTTTACATAGTTAACTTAACCACCCATGTTAAGATGACATTCTCCATACCTATCAGCAGGTATCCACAGGAGGACGAGAGCTGGAGCTGTCAAGTCACCATGGCTCGGGACAGATGCCATGGCATCTTAGTATCTGTCCATCACTGCAGCCTTGGCCATCACAGGGTCTTCTTCTTAGACGGGAGAAGGCAGAAAAAGGAAAAGGATTATTGAGTCCTGCTACCTAAGACAGCCCAGAATTCCTCCATTTCAAGGGTGCTGTTTCCCTGACTTTCTCTCTAAGGGAGTGGGTGTGGCCTTCTCTGACATTCAGGTACATCATCAAGCCCAGTCTGACCCAGCTCCAGGGCAGAACTCAAACTGCCCCATCCTTGATGCTGAGTAACATGATCAAAAAGCACCCAAGCCCTCATCGCACCACAGGTCCTCAAGGGACAGGCATCTGCCTATGGGCCTCCATCCACAGATTAGCTCTTAGAACGTCATCAGGATTTACCTCAGATGTCTGGATACTTGGCGTCATGGAATAACACTCAAATGCCACCAGATCTCATAATCGGTACTGGATAGGACCCCTGCTCTCCCTAGCCTACCGTGTGGCTTCATTTCTTAGTGGGTGCTGAGGGCAGAGCTCAGACCACAGGGCACCAGAATACTCTGGGTGATGCTCCCCAAAGAGCTGCCATTAAAAGAAGCCAGAAATCACTGCTACCTATTGCGCTAATGCTCTAACATTCCCATGCTACTGCACTAAGGCAGAAACACTCTCCCGCCAGTACACGTACTTATAAACTCGGGACAGAGGAAGATTATGATGTCCTCTCTGTCAGCAGAGCTCGGGGTTGTCACAGCAAGGAAGCAAGGTTGATTCCAGGTCTCAGCATGCTGGTACCATCTGTTTGGGTCAGCTTTTCTAAAGGGGTACAGGGCAGAGAAGGGACAGACACGGTTGAGCCTCTGTGGGTACTACTCCATGACCTCTCCAGTTAGACAACACAGGCTTTGTCTAGGCTGCACCTATATTTCTGTTAGCAGGAGAAACCAATTTCTTGCCATTGGCCAAGAAAAATGGCTGGGCTCAATCTACATTGTGGCATCCTGCATGGGGCCCCTCATTGCCCCATCAATCAAATGCACCCACAGGAGTCTCAAGCTGTGCAGTTGCCCAACAAGGCACAGGTTATGGTCACACTTGGCTCGCCCTGACTTTACCTATTGGCCCACCATGTATTCATGGCTCATGGCAATTAGTTGGCCTCTGAAGCCAAGGTGACAAGAGAGCTGGATCCTGCTCTCGTGACTCAAAGTAAAGAAGCTAGTTCGCAAGGAAGGACCAAGTCATGTTGCTCTGTGTCTGACCTCAGATATCTGTTCACAAGGCTGTCATCGAGAAACACTCAGACGCCACCAGATCTCATCATTGTTCCTCAGTTGGGCTCCTTCCTCTTGAGCTTTCGGGAATGGCTCACCCCTGGGCTACCGTGGCACACTCGGGAGACCACGCTGTAGCAGACTTCCCTGTGCAGGGCTCTGGCATCACACTGCCTCAGGCTAGTACTAAGTTAACTCTTGCTTTACATAGTTAGCTTAACCACCCATGTTATGATGACATTCTCCATACCTATCAGGAGGTGCCCACAGGAGGGTGAGAGCTGGAGCTGTCCAGTCCCCATGGGCTCTGGACGGTTGCCATGGCATCACAGGATCTGTCCATCACTGTAACCTTGGCCATCACAGTGTCTTCTTCTTGGAGGGGAGAAGGCAGAAAAAGGAAAAGGATTATTGAGTCCTACTCCCTAAGAGAGCCCAGAATTCCTCCATTTCAAGGGTGCTGTCTCCCGACTTTCTCTCTAAGGGAGTAGGTGTGGCCTTCTCTCACATTCAGGGAGATCATCAAGCCCAGTCTGACCCAGCTGTAGGGCAGACCTGAAGCTGCCCTATCCTTGATGCTGAGTAACATGATCAAAGAGCACCCAAGCCCTCATCGCACCACAGGTCCTCAAGGGACAGGCACCTGCCTATGGGCCTCCATCCAGAGGTTAGCTCTTAGCAAGGCATCGGGATTGACCTCAGATGTCTGGCTACTTGGCGGTCATCGAATATCACTCAAACGCCACCAGATCTCATCATTGGTCCTGGATGGGGCCCCTGCTCTCCCTAGCCTACTGTGTGGCTTCACTTCTTAGTGGGTGCTGAGGGCAGAGCTCTGATATCAGGGTCCACAATATTCTGCGTGCTGGTGCCTAAAAAGCATCCATTAAAAGAACCCAGAAATCACTACTAAGTATTGTGCTAATGCTCTAGCACTCTCATGCTACCACAGGAATTCAGGAACATTTTCCTGCCACTACACATACCTATAAGCTGGTGGCTAAGGAAGATGGCCTTGATGTCGCCTCTATGTCAGCAAGACTCAGGGCTGTCATAGTCACGATTTAGGTGGGTTCTGGATTTGAGCACACTTGTACCACGCGTCCAGTCCATTTTTCTGAAGAATAAAGGGCAGAGAAGAAGAGATACTTTTGATGTTCTGTGGGTACCATTCTGTGCCCTTCATTGTTATGGAGCCCAGGCTCTTAAAGTTTGCCTAGGCAATAATTGTGTTTTCTCTTCCCAGGGGACACTAATTTATTTCTATTTCCCAGGAAAAAGAACAGGCTGGCCTCAGTCTACTATGCCATACCTCATGGTGCCTGCACTTCATTGCCAGCATCACTCAACACACCCCCTGGAGTTTGAAAGATGTGCTGCTCTGTCAGTAACCACTGGCCATGGTACCAAGCCGTCTACCCCAACATTGCCTATCTGCCAGCCATGTTTCCTTGTCTAATGGAAACACGTTAAAATCAGGGCAAAGTGCCAAAGTGTATTACTTTTCTTAGGCCATAAGCTAGCCTAAAAGGCAGCCCAGCTGCAGTTGCTTTGGGCCTGACCTCAGATATCTGTTCACAAGGCTGTCATCGAGAAACACTCAGACGCCACCAGATCTCATCATTGGTCCTGGGTTGGGCTCCTTCCTCTTGAGCCTTCGGGAATGGCTCACTCCTGGGCTACTGTGGCACACTCGGGAGACCACACTGTAGCAGACTTCCCTGTGCTGGGCTCTGGCATCACACTGCCTCAAGCTAGTACTAAGTTAACTCTTGCTTTACATAGTTAGCTTAACCACCCATGTTATGATGACATTCTCCATACCTATCAGCAGGTGCCCACAGGAGGATGAGAGCTGGAGCTGTCAAGTCCCCATGGGCTCAGGATGGTTGCCATGGCATTCTAGCATATGTCCATCACTGCAACCTTGGCCATCACAGTGTCTTCTTCTTAGAGGGGAGAAGTCAGAAAAAGGAAAAGGATTATTGAGTCCTACTCCCTGAGATAGCTCAGAATTCCTCCATTTCAAGGGTGCTGTTTCCCTGACTTTCTCTCTAAGGCAGTGGGTATGGCTTCCCTCACATTCAGGTAGATCATCAAGCCAAGTGTGATTCAGCTCTAGGGCATACCATCCTTGATGCTGACACATGATCAAAGGGCACCCAAGCACTCCCTCCCACCACAGGTCCTCAAGGGACAGGCATCTGCCTATGGGCCTCCATCCACAGATTAGCTCTTAGGAAGTCATCGGGATTGACCTCAGATGTCTGGATACTTGGCGTCATGGAATAACACTCAAATGCCACCAGATCTCATCATCGGTCCTGGATGGGACCCATGCTCTCCCTAGCCTACTGTGTGGCTTCATTTCTTAGTGGGTGCTGAGGGCAGAGCTCAGACCACAGGGTACCAGAATACTCTGGGTGATGCTCCCCAAAGTGCAGCCATTAAAACAAGCCAGAAATCACTGCTACCTATTGTGCTAATCCTCTAACATTCCCATGCTACTCCACTAAGGCAGAAACACTCTCCCGCCAGTACACGTACTTATAAACTCGGGACCGAGGAAGATTATGATGTCCTCTCTGTCAGCAGAGCTCGGGGTTGTCACAGCAAGGAAGCAAGGTTGATTCCAGATCTCAGCATGGTGGTACCATCTGTTGGGTCAGCTTTTCTAAAGGGTACTGGGCAGAGGAGGGACAGACACGGTTGAGCCTCTGGGGTACTACTCCATGACCTCTCCAGTTAGACAACACAGGCTTTGTCTAGGCTCCACCTATTTTTTCTAGTAGCAGGAGAAACCAATTTCTTGCCATTGGCCAAGAAAAATGGCTGGCCTCAGTCCACATTGTGGCATCCAACATGGGGCCAGCACCTCGTTGCCCCATCAATTAATGCACCCACAGGAATCTCCAAGCTGTGCAGTTGCCCAAGAAGGCACAGGTTATGGTCACACTTGGCTCGCCCTGACTTTACCTATTGGCCCACCATGTATTCATGGCTCATGGCAATTGGTTGGTCTCTGAAGCCAAGTTGACAAGAGAGCTCCCTCCTGCTCTCGTGACTCAAAGTAAGGAAGCTAGTTCTCAAGGAAGGACCAAGTCATGTTGCTCTGTGTCTGACCTCAGATATCTGTTCACAAGGCTGTCATCGAGAAACACTCAGACGCCACCAGATCTCATCATTGGTCCTCAGTTGGGCTCCTTCCTCTTGAGCCTTCGGGAATGGCTCACTCCTTGGCTACTGCGGCATACTCGGGAGACCACACTGTAGCAGACTTCCCTGTGCAGGGCTCTGGCATCACACTGCCTCAAGCTAGTACTAAGTTAACTCTTGCTTTACATAGTTAGCTTAACCACCCATGTTAGGATGACATTCTCCATACCTTTCAGCAGGTGCCCACAGGAGGATGAGAGCTGGAGCTGTCAAGTCCCCATGGGCTCAGGACGGTTGCCATGGCATCCCAGGATCTGTCTGTCCATCACTGCAACCTTGGCCATGACAGTGTCTTCTTCTTGGAGGGGAGAAGGCAGAAAAAGGAAAAGGATTATTGAGTCCTGCTCCCTAAGACAGCCCAGAATTCCTCCATGTCAAGGGTGCTGTCTCCCTGACTTTCTCTCTAAGGGAGTGGGTGTGCCCTTCCCTCACATTTTGGTAGATCATCAAGCCCAGCCCGATCCAGCTCCAGGGCGGACCTCAAGCTGCCCCATCCTTGATGCTGAGTAACATGATCATAGAGCACCCAAGCCCTCATCGCACCACAGGTCCTCAAGGGACAGGCATCTGCCTATGGGCCTCCATCCACAGATCAGCTCTTAGCAAGGCATCGGGATTGACCTCAGATATCTGGAATCTTGGCGTTCATGGAACAGCACTCAAACGCCACCAGATCTCATCATCGGTCCTGGATGGGGCCCCTGCTCTCCCTAGCCTACTGTATGGCTTCATTTCTTAGTGGGTGCTGAGGGCAGAGCTCTGATATCAGGGTCCACAATATTCTGGGTGCTGGTGCCTAAAAAGCATCCATTAAAAGAACCCAGATATCACTACTACCTATTGCGCTAATGCTCTAGCACTCTCATGCTACCACAGGAATTCAGGAACATTTTCCTGCCACTACACATACCTATAAGCTGGTGGCCATGGAAGACCGTGATGTCGCCTCTACGTCAGCAAGTCTCAGGGCTGTCATAGTGAAGGTTTCGGTCCAGTCCATTTTTCTGAAGAATAAAGGGCAGAAAAGAAGAGATACCTTTGATGATCTGTGGGTACCATTCTGTGCCCTCCATTTTTATGGAGCCCAGGCTCTTAAAGTTTGCCTAGGCAATAATTGTGTTTTCTCTTCCCAGGGGACACTAATGTATTTCTCTTTCCAGAAAAAGAACAGGCTGGCCTCAGTCTACTATGGCATACCTCATGGGGCCTGCACTTCATTGCCAGCATCACTCAACACACCCCCTGGAGTTTGAATAATGTGCTGCTCTGTCAGTAAGCACTGGCCATGGTACCAAGCCCTCTACCCCAACATTGCCTATCTGCCAGCCATGTTTCCTTGTCTAATGGAAACAGGTTAAATTCAGGGCAATGTCCCAAAGTGTATTACTTTTCTTAGGCCATAGGCTAGCCTAAAAATATAGCCCAGCTGCAGTTGCTTTGTGCCTGACCTCAGATATCTGTTCACAAGGCTGTCATCGAGAAACACTCAGACGCCACCAGATCTCATCATTGGTCCTCAGTTGGGCTCCTCTCTCTTTAGCCTTTGGAAATGGCTCACGCCTGGGCTAGTGTGGTATGCTCGGGAGACCACACTGTAGAAGACTTCCCTGTGTTGTGGTATCTCATTGCCTAGTCCTGGAGCTAACACTAGATTAATTGGTTTTCACCACACTCTGCTTAACTTCCCATGTTGATTAGACCTTCCATACCTATCAGCAAGTGTGCACTGAAGGATCAAAGCTGCAGTTGTCATGTCACGATGCTCTGTACTGTTACCACGGCATCCCAGGATCTATCCGTCACTGCAACCCTTTGAGATCACTGGGAAATCTCTCTGGATGGTAGAAGGCAGAGAAGGAAATAGAAATATCGACACTTGGTCTCAAGGATGGCCTACAATTCTTACATTTGAAGGGCATTTGCTTGCAGGTTTTCTCACTAAGGGAATGGGGTGACCTTCCCTCCTAGTCAAGTAGAGTATTAAGTAGTCCAGGATGACCCCATTCTAATCCAGATTGTCTGCATTAGCCTTTCTTACGAGTAATATTATTACCAAATGTCTCCTCTAGCATTTGCTACCATTCCCTTTTTGCTTTTGGAACCTTGCTTTAGCTACCAAACTTCAATTCAGCCAACTCACATCTCTCAATCTTCCTTGATAACTTTATGTAGTCCACGAACCAAAGATTCACAAGGTTTAGGCTGTATGCGTCGTGCTTATCTCTAATTTGGCAGTAAAGTCTTCAGTGTCCTTGACCTCCAACTTCTGTTCACTCATAGTCACCAATCAGCACTGAAATGATATTGTATAATTGTACCATCTCCTTCTTTTTGGCACTTCTCTCAGTCATCTACATCCAATCTTTAATTATTCATGTGGTGAACTCATAGATCAGCAATATATTAAAATGTATGTTAATTACCCTCCAAACTCCATGTATAGTTAATGAATCATAGATTCTATCTTCAATTTTGAAAGCATTTGCTTTTAACAATCATGTTTTACAACATGAACTAATTCACCCTAACCAAGAATATAGACATTATCTATAATTCACACTCTCCCAAGTTCACACAAAATTAAAAGATTTGCATTTGATTATTTCCCTGGGAGGACGCTTCCATCTTTTATATATTTATTTACTCTTTGATTGATATTCAAGGAATTAGAAGATGAGAGAGGTGACAATGGGGTGCAGTCCTGCTGCTGGATGAGCAGGGGCACGTGTCCTCTTTGACTTACAGCCACTGTGTTCCCAATCCAGTGGGTGTATCTCTACTCTCCTGCCCTCACTTTTCATCTTACTGGCTGTTCAGACTCACGTGTTCACTGATAACAGTGGAAATCCCTACTGTGTTTCTCAAACACTGAAACAAGCCGGGAGCTCCCCTCAGACAGAGAAAAAAGCTCATGCAAATTCTCCTTCAGTGATGAATCATGGTTTTACGGGCATGGCCAATTCAATCGTCTAGTTTGTGATAATTTAATTTGTTTCATTGGTCACATTTGGCCTAATGCAATCATATTTCACATTCATTTTTATGATGCTTATTTCTCTGAGTTGAGGGAAAGAGCAGTGGAAAAAATAGGAGAACTTTAGGGGACCCTATTCTTCCTTCCAATCTATGGTTCTAAGTCTCCAACTAGGGTAATTAGGCTTTCTCTGCTTAGCCATCTCTCTGCCCCTTACTTCTCTCTGCTAAATAATGCAAACCATCTATACCACATCAGCGCTATCAGCTTTCAGACACCAGCTCCTGTCATCTGACATGCACATGTAGACAGCTGTCATCAACCATTCCAGGGAGAGTCCACATTACTTATTTCTACTGATTTGATTGTTTTATACTAGAGCAACATAAGATTTCCGAGTCTTGCCTTAATTAATATTTAACTGGGAATGCAAGTTCAACACAGGCATATGAGGTATAGTAATAATACCGGTGTAGGTAACCTGTTTGTTTTAGCCAAAGCTTTTCTTGACATTTGTGACCACCATTAAAGAAGCACCCGTATTACCATGGAGTAGTCTATTTGCAGAATACATCTAATCAAATAAGGATCATTGACTTATGTGTGTGCTTATCACTGCTCTAAATAAGATATCACGAGTCCATGTCAACTACAGTCATCATTAACATCGTAGATCCCTAACATGTTTTCTAAAGAGCCTCTACTCAAAGAATGCCATCATGTGTATAGCTGTGACATACACCTACAAGGACCACTAATGCACATCTCTGTTTTTTTTCCTGCTAGAACTGAATTATTCAATGACTTTCCTCAATGCCATATACTATCATACAATTGCTCTAGTGCTTCCAACAACAAATTGACATTAAAGTTGGCAAGGTCACACACGTGACTTTATATGCTACGTCATATGAACTGTAAATATACCACATGGTTAGGTTTTACACTATTCGCTAATGCAAAGGATAATCTTCAGTGCCATCAGAACCGTAAAAAAATTAATTACTATTTATATTTGTCCCAAGATCAAGAGATATATGAATGAATGGGTAACTGTGAAATACGCAGAAACCCTACTACCTAGGAGTAGCAATTCTGGGAAGTAGAGAACAAAGCAGAGAATAAGAAATGAGCCCCGTTCCAGAGGTTCATGCTTACACATTTATCTTTTATGTTGAGCCTCAGGGTTTGAGATACATCTCATACACTGACAGTTATGATCACTTATCCTGGGACAGCACAATATCTCTTCACTCTTATTTACATTAACCTACTAGTAATGCTGTGGAAGGCAATGATTCTATCTATCTATCTATCTATCTATCTATCTATCTATCTATCTATCTATCTATCATCTAGCTAGCTAAATTACTTGTCTTATATAGTGTATCTATCTATAATTATAGTATTGTTATACCTATCTATGTAGATAGATAGATAGATAGATAGATAGATAGATAGATAGATAGATAGATAGATAGATAGATATACAGAAAACAAGAATATAGTATTTGGGGATAGAACCCCCACTGCCTTTAATTGACTGAGCTTGGCTTTTCAATATACCAATGACTCAGTTAAAATATTCATCATAGTCCCAAGATGAGTGTACTAGAACTTCTACCTCTGCCTATGTCTAAAACAGAAAGGAAATTGTCTAAGGAAACCAAAACAAGATCTGTGCCTATTACTTACCCTGATTTACAGGTTCCAGTGAGAGACACACCATTGAGCCCCGATCACTGAGCCCCAACCACAGAGAATTCCAGCCCGGGCTCCGGTGGGAGAGCATTGGGAAGAGCACAGAAGAGAGCAGATGAACATAAAGAAGATGAAAAGCAGGGAGAGCCTTCCCACAGACCTTTGGTTTTTAGCTTTGCTTTCTCAGCTGACTTATTTACTCATTCATTTAACAGTGCAAGCTCTTACTGTAACAAAAGATATGGGAACAATTTAAATTAGAAACCAATTTAACATAGCCCCACACCCAGCTGCTGAGAAAGGCTCCAGCACCTGCTGTCTATACTAGCTGAGGATGAAAGTGTGGGAGTTATGACCGTTGCCCATTGTGCCTCACGGTTTGCATATCAAAGTGCCCCCAACACACAGCATATGTTTGAATTTGATTAATACATCAGTTGCTGTTTGAATTATAGTTCCACTGCTTAATTCTAATGACAAAATTAACATATATCAACACAGGTACCAAGCTCAAAGTCCTTAGGGATTCCTAAATATGTCTAGCACAGCGGCTCTCAGCTTTCCCAATGCTGTGACACTTTACAGCTCATTATGTTGTGGTGACCCTCAACCATAAATTATTTTGTCACAACTTCATCACTATAATTTTGCTACTATTATGAATCATAGTGTAAATATCTGATATGTGACCCCTATGTAAGGGTCAAAGGTCTGTGACCCACATGTTGAGAACTGTGGGTCTCGGGGATGTCTTCCTCCAAGAAAATGAACTATCATGAATTTCTTGGGCTATTAGAGTTCAGATATGTTTCAAGCAGTGAATCAGACTCACTCTCAATTGCCATCACCACCAGCCCATGTTTTAGCCTCTTGTTTTCAAACTCGAATTTACTTTAATCTATGTTACTAATGAAAGTTAATCAATAAAATAGTTCAGTTTACAAAACTCTAAGAACGTGATGCTTGACAGGTTAACATGTCCGTAGAATCTTATTTTCTTGAGACTTTATCATTCGTTAATTGGCCTCAGTGTGGCAGTGATCAATCAGGAAACACAACAGCTGAGTTCACTCTCTCATGAGGCTACAGTTAACTTCTTTTTGGATGAGTAGCAGTGTCCCAAGCATGTATCTACCACATACTCTCATCCACACATCAACTAGAGGCTACTCAGTCTGTCCCAACTTAGCCCTTTTAGATAGCACTGCAGAGAACATGGAAGGGTATAAGGGTGTGTGTGTGTGTGTGTGTGTGTGTGTGTGTGTGTGTGTGTGTGTGTGTGTATGTATGTATATATATATATATATATATATATATGACAAAGGCACCACAATTTTCTTTACATACAGACATATTAGAGGGTTGGTTGGGTTATTAGACAACTCTGTTTGTTGAGGGCTTTTGTTTGAGAACCCTCAATGCTATTTCTATAACATTCAATTAATGTATATTCCCATCAACAACGTTCAAAGGAAACCTGATTTCTCCACCATTGCCAGTCATTGCTACCAACAGTCTTTCTTGATAGCAGTCTTTCTTACTGGAGTAAGGGGTTATCTTGCTTTTATTGGGTTTTCGCTTTTCTGGTGATTGATCACACAGTTCATTCTTTCATAGACTACTTGGCTATCTGTATTTTTTTTTGAGGCGTGCATACTTATGTCTAATGAACATGATTTACTGCTTTGGGTGTTGGGTATTGAGTCTTGGGCTCCTTATTTAGTCGAGATCAGTTCAGTGGCTCTCACTCAGTATGCTGTGACCCCTTTGGGAGTCAAATAACTCGCTCACGGGGGCCATCTAACACTATCAGAAAATGGAAATATTTACATTATGATTGATCACCGTAGCAAAATTACAGTTGTGGAGTAGCAATGAAAATAATTTTATGGGAGGGAGTTCACCACAACACAAGAAACTGCATAAAAGAACTGCAGCATCAGGAAGGTTAAGAACAACTGCTTTAGGTATAAGAAACATGTTAGGTTCTTTCAGCCGTAAAGGAGAATGGCATTCTATAATTTTTAGTGATTGGATGGCACTGGAGATGATCATATCGAAGGAAATAGGCCAAGCACAAAAAGACAAACACAATATGGTCTCACTCATGTGGGACACGAAAGAGTTCATCTGCAGAGAGTTGACAGTGGAGTGATAGTTACCAGATGGTAAAGTGCGAAGAGAGAAATGAAGAAAAGTCGCTAAGTTACAGTTCGATGGCCTTATGCGATGTGGAGCAACTCTAGGTGACAGTTGCTTAATATCTTGAAGGGCTTGGGAAAAGGACAGTGGGTTTGCAGGATAATGAGGAAATTATGATGAGGGAACGGATATGCTTAACCTAACTGGAAACTCACACAAAGTAAGCATGTAACGAGACACCCGCAGGCACCACTTGGTTCAAAATCATTTCCGTTTGTGCTCAGGCAGAGTGAGGGGAAGAAAAGATAGTACTTTCTAGTTGCTTCACGTTTCTTCTGCTCCCCACCCCCACTCCACGGTTAAAGCCATCAGTTTATGATTTTAAAAACATAATCAACACTATGGGCACCTTTAATCAATTAAACAAGGAAAATAAGATTGTTGGCTGTTACTCACAGTGCACACACAGCATGGCAGGGAGTATCTATGAAGGGAGCTTCCTGCTCAGTCCAGGGCCACTGTCTGAGGAGTACAAAGCAGAAGTTGGACATTGTCTCTCTATTAACTCATATTACTATGACACTTTACCATCCCCTTCTACAGATTCACTGCAAAGCTATCTATTCCTTTTCTTCTTAACGAGCTTCAAATTTATAATTGATATAGTTTAATGATTGAGAAGGACTTGCCTACATCATCCTTAGTCCAGAATAATTTCTGATGTAACAGGCTTGGTGACTGATGAACACAATTCCAGCACTTGACTGTCTTACACAATAGGTTTGAGAATTTGAAACCAGCCTGGACCAAATAGGGAGACCTCATTAGATAAAAACAACCCCGGCTGGAGAGAGGGCTCAGCAGTTAAGAGCATTAACTGCTCTTCCAGAGGTCCTGAGTTCAATTCCCAGCAACCACATGGTGGCTCACAACATTTGTAATGGGATCTGATGCACTCCTCTGGTGTGTGTCTGAAGACAGCTACAGTGTACTCATATAAATAAAAATAAATAAATAATATTTAAAAGGTCCTAATACTTATATCCTAGCTATCTATTTTAATAATGAGCAATTTTTTTACCTTTGTCATCTCTACACATACATTTGTTTCTTCAAACTGCCTTGAATCTTTTATAATAATATTTTAAACTAATGAATCCAAAGATATTAAATGAAACCCTTGTAATGGATACACAGGGCCCACATTTAAATAAGGCCCTGTCCATTTGTGTGAGACCTCAGAGTTCTAGACATATGATGTTCAAATGTGTACCTCGCATGCCACAGCCATCAGGAGGCATCAGATGCTGGATGGATCTCCATTCACTAATACATTTTACCCTTGTGGATCGTTTCATCAACATGGAAAATATATAAGCCACAAAATGGAAGAATGCTATGTAGGAAAGTCCCTAACATTTGTCTACAGATAAAACCTGTCAACCACCACATCTTTTGGTTACAGTCCACATTTCTTCATGAATGGAAAAATCAGTAAGTGTTTCAATCATCCTGTGTAGAACAGAGCAAACAAACCTAACTCTCGCTCACAATGAAGAGAAGGGATGTGAGCACCAAGGAGAGGACCAGAGAAGAACCCACCCTCTCTAGATCATCCATTCTGAAGAGTACAGATCAGAGCAGGGGATGAAAAATACACTCACCTCCTCCAATCCTTGCTTCTTAACATATCCATCCCTTTAGATCTCAGAGTTATAAACACATGACATTCAGTCAGAATTCATCCCCTGACACCCCTTCACTTATTTCTATACTGTGTGTTAACCAATCTATTGAGTAACTAATAATGTTTCTAAAAGCCTATGATTGGAAAAGCCCAATAAGAACATGGCTGGTTGTAATCCAGAATGATGTCTGGGTCAATAGATGTCTTCAGTTAATTATCCTTAGCTCTTCATACACAGCAGTAATCAGTATACTTACTCATTTTCATCTAAAAATGTAAAGGTGGCTTCAGTTTGCCTCACGTGATTACACCATAAAAATTAAAAAATACAATGTATTCTCCCTAAATTAACCACCCAAACCAAAGTAGGAATTAGAAATATTACTTACATCATCCTCCAGGCTCCCAACAGAAACAGACCATAGAGAACTACCATGGAGAACTCCATCAGCATACACAGGACCATGGGGAACAGAAGGAAATAGAACACATGCTTTAAAATATGTTGCAGGAAAACATTGAGACACTCTACCCACTGGTCTTTAATTTTATCTTTAGCTTAGAACAGTGGTTCTCCACTTTTCTCATGTTCTCGTGATCCCCCACAACCATAAAATTATCTTGTTGCTATTTCATATCTTTTTTTTTCTTTTCTTTTTTTTCAGAGCTGGGGACCAAACCCATCTATTTCGTATCTTATATGAACTGTAATTTAAACATCTGATAAGCAACCCCTGTGAAAAGGTCATTTGATCCCTCCTCATGGGGGTTGCAATCCACAGAACCACTGACTGAAGAGATTCATCTCTACATTTATTAACTTAACAGGATAAGGGTTTGGTTTTTCAGTCTGCAGAAAAGAGAATTTGAAATTTTCCATATATTGAGAACACTGGCACCTTCCCACAGAAAGTCCATACCATCTTTAGCCACAAAACAGGCAGTGATGACGTCAGACAGGTGAACTTGGACCTCACTTCCTAACACATTATAATGTTCCTGTCTAAGTATTCTTGTCAATGGACAATATTTCATCAATTGAATGACTGGTATCCTTTTTCATCTAATTTTGACACTAAGGACAGGACCCAGATCCTAGGATATTGCCAAATTTTTCTGAAAGACACTGTCTCATGGGGCAATGAACTGTATTACTTTGGCATTCAACTCCAGAGTCCAGGCATATTTTATTCAAATTGACAGCAGCCAGCATCAATGGTTCATGTTTGCCTTTTTAATTACAGCATGTCTATTTTTATTCTAAGCTATTAATTAAAGCACATCAATAAACATGATTTATAAGCTCAGGATGATGCTTGACACATCTGACCTCACTGGCTTCCAAAGGGGCCCGAGTCCACTTTGCATTCTAAATCAAAGCATTGCTTCTCTTTCTGATACCTATTTTTCTTCAATCTTCTATAATTATGGCTTTTAAATATTTTATATATTCTAAAAGAATTTCGTACATGTATACAGTGTATTTTGTTCATAACTAATACTCTACTCATTCTGGGATGACCCTCGTGTCTCTCTCAAATTTATGGTTTCTGTTTGGTTAAAACAGTATTTGGAGTCTAAAATTAGTGCTACCCAAGTGTGTGTGAGCATGAATCTCATCACCAGTGCATGGTCAAGTAAATTACTAAGCACTTGTCAGATTCTATTTGGACATAAACTAGTGTTTTAAAAAAAATGGCACCATAGATGGGATGAATGGAATTAAGAGAAATAATTTAGGCACAGAAGGGGCAAGTGATCTATTCACATTGAAACTGATCTCGGGCAAGATGAGAGTTCAGTGGTGGCTTCCAGGCAAGCTGGGAGGGAGGGAGGCACAGATGGTCAAGGTGGATCCATGGATACTGCGTCAGAGCTAGGTGGATTCAGTGTGGTATACTAAGTAAGGTGACAACCAGAAAGGTCTTCTTTCTCTACTGCACATTAGTTTGTTGATTATTTCATAGATTAAAAAATATGTAAATGTAATAAAAAGTAGACTCTCGAACAGCCACTAGGATGTTCCTATGTAATTTCTTCCAGATGCATTGAATAAACCAAGCTCAGGGATTCATACAAAGGACTCAGTGCAATATATAATTCAAGTCTAATGTTTACCATAGGCACATTTCTGTTTCTTTAGCTAACTTTAATGCTGTTGGAAAGTCAAAACAGTCACAGTGGTTATTGTTCGGAAGCATTTCATATTTCTGACACACGCACGTAACCACGGAGCTGAAGGCCATGGAAAGATGCATCCCCTGGCTCAGAGTATCCAGGCCCAGGACGTCAAAACAAAGCAAGGCAGCTCATTAAAAGACAGGCTAATCTATTTTAGTTTTGCTTGTCATCCTTCCTTCGGTTGGCCATGTAAGAAGTCATTATTTCGAGGCCCTTTGTTGCTCTTTCCCTTGACCCAGACATTGACTATTATCTATTAATTATACTGTCTACCTCATCTCTAGCCAAAGAAGACATGAAAATACAAAAGATATTCCTACCCAGAGATCAATGCCTTCAAACTAACAGGACGGAAATAAATGAACATGCAAACTAAAAACAAATACATCCCATCTTACTGACAGAATTATTTCAATCATAGAAAACTGGGCACAAAGCTGGGCCCAGAGTGCACTGCCTGTCTCATATGGCAACACTGATCACCAATGGTCCAGGATTCAGTACTCCTTTCTATAACATTTCTACTTTTCATATTGATCAAGGAAGCATAATTATAAGCCTCATGATCCATACCCCTCTGAAAGGGGAGGGCTGTTATTATTATAGCTATCATTGTTAATTTGTTCATGGACTCTTTAACATTGACCTGTCATTGCATTAATTCATGATGGTTTCCATATTTTTATTAAGAATGAAAAGTTTCATGCAGTGCCTATTTGTCCCATAGGTATTCAATTGGCCATCATTAGATACTCTACAGACACTTGGTCAATGATACTTCAAGCCACCCAAGCCAAGACAAGAAGTCTTCAGTTCACATTGGAATCACTCTCCTTAGCATGGTGCAGAATTCTGACCATGGAGGATCCTTCACTCACACAGTATGGCTATTCTTGAGTATGGAGCCATACCATGTGGTCAAATGTACATTCCTTTGACTTCCTTTTGGACGAGGCCCATCTTCAGTATATATTAGTAAAATTTCCATGAACACTATGGACTTGATGTAACCTCACTGATTTTATTTAATTGATTTTTTCCCCATTCATCCTACGGTGAAATGAGAATAAAATAAAAATATGTAACCATAAAATAATCCATGTTACAAAATTCTGTCTATAGAAACACTTCAAAGTGGAAGAAATGGATTAAGTTTCTCCTTGTGACCTCAGTTTCAGATATACAGGCACCATAGGCTGCCATGGGTGAGCATGGATCCAGAGTTGGTGCAAAGTAGGAGATCTTCCTGTTTCCTCCATCCTTCATTTCACACATTGATCAACGTTTTATAACCCATATATTCTCTCTTAAGCAAAAGAACAATCTGAGATGTAATACCAAGTCATAACAAGAGAAAATGATTTGTAAACCCACAGTATTTCTCTTCTTGCAACAACAATGACCACCTGTACCTCCACAGTCCAAATCACTGATTCAGGAGAACAGTACTGGTTAGGATTTCCCCATCTGTGCAACCTTGGACAATGAGACAGCTCCCTAGAACCACTGACACAGGGACTTCAGTGTTTGCAAATTACAGTAATAATATTTCTTACCATCCCTCATGTTTTTAAAATTTGGACAAACTTCATAGGATTTCTTTACATAATTAGAGTGTAAAAGTGGCCATTGATTTCTTTTTGTAATAACAATCGAAATTCATGAAGCACAAAACTACAAAGAACATGACATTTGTGATAGCTGATGTTTCCACAGGATCAGTCCCAGCAAAGCTAATACAACCAGTCTCTGTCTCTGAACTAAACCAGAGTTTCTGTCATGAACTATTCATTAGTTATGGTATGGAAATTCAGTCATAGCCACTGTCCTGCGTCAGGATTTGAACCCTTCCCCTCCCCTGTCTACATTTATCTGTTACTTTTCTAACTAGTAAACAATAAACACCTGCCACTAAACACTGGAAAATATTGCCTTATTACTGATTTTCATCTCTCTCTTCCAAGCACTTGATTTCATGGCCTTGCTTCAGTTAGCTCGGTGTATTTATTCTGAAGCACATGTAAAATGATGCTAATAAAATATTGAGAGACCAAGTGTCCTGGCACTTAACCACAGAACCCAGGAGGCAGAGGTCCTCTAGAGTAGGGGGATCTCTATTAGGTCAAGAGCAGCTTTGTCTGCATACACAGTGAGTTCCAGGCTTACCAGAGCTATATAGTGAAACCCTCTCTGGAAGAAACAACACTTCAAACAAACAAACGAACAAACAAAGCCAACCCCCTATTGAGAGTCATTCCGTGGACACCTGCCTTTCAAATGCCATTTTCTTAGTCATTTTAGTATTTATTACTTTGAGATAATTTTTTTGGGGGGGTTGTTTTTTGTTTGTTTGTTAGGTTTTGGTTTGTTGTGTAGATTTTCTTAAGCATATGAACAGTTGAACTCTTCATGGACCGTAAGTAAGAACCCTGACTATCCCACATCATTTCTCAACCCACTTACCCATAGCCCAAAAGGCAGTGTAACCAACCCCACTGCATGCTTAGTGGGCATCCAGGGGCCTAGGACACATTAATACTAACTCTCACACCACCTTGGGCTGCCATTCCTGCCCATCGCTCATGCATTTCATTATATATACACTGTCTCATTTCTGTTGTCTTTCATTTGCTGATTTTTAATAACAAAATCAAATCTATGATGCAATTGAGACTGAGAAGATGAGCTGCAGATTTATCAAAATCTGTGTACTCATGACTACAGAGACAAATCTGCAAATCCCTGCTTGCAGGGAACTCAGAAGGTCATGGAAGCCTTGGCCATTAACACAGTTAGGTCTCTTGTCCTTCCCTGTGTCATCTGTGTCCTCTTCCCATCGACAGAAGAACTCAGCATTAGTGTCTCTGACACTGACCAGTATGTATATCTTTGTATTCTTCCTTCCCAAAGTATTTATCTTCTATAATGTATTCCATATTAAACACATTTATCTCTTACAAAATAGTTAGAGAGTGAGTCAACTTTTTACACACAATCACAAACACTCACGCACTCAAGACATGAAATAAAGTGAGTGGGAAAAGGCAGGCGTTGGTGGGATGAGAAATGCTAATGGGGCACAAATGCAATCTGCTGTTCAGACAGACTTGGTTTCTGGACATTGGCTCTATGTATAGCCAGCCGTACATTTTGAACACAGTGAATGTAAGTGAAAACTTGCACGGAGGAAGAGTGTTGGCTTTTCCCTGCCTCATCCAAGATGCATCCATTGTACACAATATTAAAAAAAAAAAGGAGCGCTAAGATATTATAAAATATATTCTATACAGTATATTGGCTTTCTTCCTATGAATAATTATTTAATGTCTTCTTTTTTGTAATAAAACCCACAGCCTGGAACCCACAACTGACCCAGGAGAAGCACATTAGCCATGACATATTCCTTATTACAACAGTGACTTTCACTAACAACTTAGTGGATATCTTAAGCAAACACCCCAAGTAAAGGCAGGGGCCCTGCAACTCCTTGCAGTGGTGTGTGTCACCCTTGGAACTTACTGGAACAAGTTCCATCACACTGCCTTCAGGAACTACTGACTAGATGGTAAAAAGCAGAACATAAACATCCCATTGACTATACACGGACACTATTTAATTTGCAGTAGACACTTGTCTCAATGTGCTTAGTATGTGCCTGTTATAAACTTTAAATACCTGGGCCACAGATCTGCTAATGCAGAAACGTGGAATCGATGGGGCAATTTAAAACCAAACAACGGACAGCTATGTAAATGAATAAGGAGCCTTGATTTCTTTTTAATTGGGACTCTGTTGTAGCATAATAATGAATTCATAATACATGGCATTCAATGTACTCACCCTTGGTACATAGCTAGGTCAGTTTCCTTTCTTTATCTTTTTTTTTTTTTTAAATTTGGATATTTGTGTAACTTTTTCTAGTTTGCTAAAGGTCAAAACCATATGAAGTCACAAGTACTTTGGACAAAGACACAGCGTGCTCGCAGATGCGTGTAAGCTGGCTGCTGACGTGGGAAACAGGCTTCTATTTTTATCCACAGACAGCAGTGGTAGAGATACAGAATAGCAAGCCGTGCTCTGGTAAACAAGCTCTTAACGAGGCTGCACTTTACTTGGCTCATCCGTCCTCATTCACAACACTTGTGTTTATTGATTTGCTTATGACAAATTAGCACTCAGCAACAAGCTACTGAGGCCCCAGACAAGTCTGCTGAGAACTTCTATTATCTGACAATAGGTTCATTTCCAGTGAAAGGTAATAGAAAAGGTTTATTTTGGGGATCCGTGGAGTTCTTTTCTTTGTACTGTGGTAAAAATCATTGTGGAAATATAATGATTTAATAGTCAAGATGAGATTTGATTACATTCATGACTTTGGGCCATTTATGTTTAGATGAATGTATCAATGAATCAGAAAACCAAACCATTCCACCCAAACTAAAAGAATTAGATTTTTGTACACTGGATCATTTGCAAATGATCCCAGGAAGTGGACCACACTTCCTGTTTCTGAAAACCCCACACTTCCAGACACACGTAGTCAGACATCCTGTGTGAACTCTGATATATCACTAATTGTAATCATTGGGCCAAGACATTGGGATGTCTTTTTTCATTAAATAAAAATTTACAGTTGCTTACTAATTGATTTTTCATTTCTTTACTAAAACTAACCTAAGAGTAATAGCCTGTGAACCATAAGTCTCAAGGGAGGGAAAGACCTATAATTATTCCTAAAATTCAGCTACATGTTTGCTTATGTCATTGACTGTATCTGTTACCAGGCACTTTAAGTATAAAACCTATTGATCAATCCAATCTATCCATCAATACAATGTATTATATCTATAATATCATTGACCACTGTTGGATTACAATTGGTACTTACCAGCCGTTGTTGGATTTCTTAAAAAGAAGCGCCCAGCATAGCATTGTCTCTGTTCCTCACCATGGCCCCACTTTTAAACACACAGGAGCTTGTAGCTTCTCACAGCAGTGTGTGGGTCATCCTGAGAGGTACAAAGCAGAGAGGCAAAGTCAACATTGAGATAACCTGTCCACCTGAAAGACAGACAATTGCCTAGATTCTCTTCTATATGGACATCATTGCTACAATTCAAGCCAAACCAACAGTTATTGTCAGTCCATGTTTAAGTTTCCCTCTCCCCATTTACTATTGCACTGTCAGTGAACAAATGATTTCTTCACTGATTTCACTGAAATAAACACATGATTCCCAAATCCCAAGGCCAAGACATGCAAAACCCTTGTATTCTATCCTTAGCTGATAAACCCCAGCTCTGTTCTTCACCAGGCATTGCAACACCTCAAATTCTATTGCTGTCTGGCAATAGGACTCTTCACATTTCATACAAATCAAAAGTACCAAGAAGGTGTAAGAACAACTGCCCCCGATCAAAGCAAGACCTTAGTTACTCACAGGAGTCTGACGTATGATCTCAGTGTCAACCTGGGGTTCAGCAGTGAAGAGGGCGGAGTATAGAAGAAAAAGAAAAGAACAGGTTTTCATTAATCTGTTGTTCAGTTGTTTGCTGACACAGTCCTGTAGGTATCCATTAATGTGCTATCTACTCAGTTTTCTACCAACACGCTACAGAAGCCTGCTCCTGACACAAATCATTAACTGGGGCTGGTAGCTCCTCATCTGAAGAGCAACAGAATAACTCCGATCAGCATTATTTTCCTTACTATGCGCTGAAACAACGCATAGTACCATACTTCTCATTTCTTGTTAATTCATGGGTTTATTTATTCAATAGCAGCTACATTAAAAGAAGTCTGGGGATGTATTTAAAGTCACAGGTAGGCTGTCCATGCCCCAGTGGATGTCCTCAGTCCCATGTGCCTACATGCAACATTAATCAGACTAAATGAGTTATACCTTTAAAAACAGAAACTTTTATAAAGAAAAGATATGAAGTTGGGCATAAGTTGTATTTAGGGGGCAGAGGGGAAACTAGAGGGAGGGAATTGGAGGTGGATATGACCTAGATGTACTATATACATGTACGATATTTTCAAGGGATACATTTTAAATATTATTGCTTTAAAAATTTTTTTTTATTCAAGAACACAAAAGTGAGAATAACGTCCTCGTGTGTTCCTGAAAGTTGTCTACATGATTGTGCCTTACAGTTCCACACATAAATTATTCATCTTTACTGACTTACATGTGACCAGTTTAAGAATGGTCCTGGGCCATACCTCCTCCTTCATGTGATTACTACACAATTTACTAATTCACTAATAACTAATTCACTAATAAAATCAATGCAGTGGTTAGAAACTTAGAGGCAAGACCCTGCTTATCATCTAGATCGGCAATCACTTGTTGTAACAGGTTCTTCTATGACTCATCATTATACTGCCTTATTAAACAATTAACACACTTAGGGAAGCCATCACTGGGTTATCAAGCTGCCCCTCACATCCCTGTCATGCTATTCCTTGGGAGGTATGGAAATACTTGCTAATCATCTCTAAGGAAAACCATCACAGCTGAATTGTTTTTTGTGTCTACCATCCTTAAAGAAAAAATACATTTGGACTGTGCATATTTTCTAGTACAATTCATGGTTTTATGTATATAAATGGACTTCAGCATGTCAGACACATAACACGCTTCATATATCATAAGCCCTGTGCCGCCCTCATTAGTCTAGACTAGAGCCTCTTCTGCTCACACTCATTGACATGTGTTTATTAAAGAAGTAATTAATTCAATGGTCCTAATTTTAAAAACAATGATTCATAAAACCTAAGAGTGATGAATATTCTTCATGCCTTTAGGATCATTTATGATACTCATATCATGTTCCCCGATTACCATCAATGAATTCATAAATGGAATTATTCCAGGCCAATTCCATATTCATCATTTTTCCCAGTTGGCCTTGTGGAGGCTATGTTATGCTTCTGATAATTTAACAAATGATTTAAGAAAAACTTGAAAGGACATAAACCTTAATTTTCCTCACCTTAGTTTCTATGCCCTCCACCCACGAAGCAAACAGCATGGCTGGGTCCTCCAAAGCTGTAAAGCATCCTTCCTTGGAGAAAAGACAAAGAAAGTGAGAAGGAACCCCCCGGCAAAGAGTCTTCTTTCCACCACTTCACTCATTATTTCATTCAGATAGCAATTAAACATTTCATGTCATAAACACCTATATGAAAATGACCATCTCTCTGCGTGTCTGCATTTGTTGTGGCTCTGATCCATAAGCATGATTTTTCAGTACACCATATGTGTGATTGGATCTTGGGCCCACACTTGTTCTTGACACACATCAATATTCACAGTTTACATTAACATTTCATGCTTCCTTGCATATTTTCATGGGAGGGCAATGCTTTGGTTTATTTACTTTATGTTTGCTGGTCTATAAATAATTTATATTGACAAAATGAAACATGTGAATACCAAATAAAACAGAGTCCTGGATGACCTTAGTCCAATCTCAGGGACCCAGAGACTGGAAGGAGAGAATGGGCTCCCAGAAGTTGTCCTCTGGCTGCCCAAGGATATGCTGTGAGTATGAAAAAAGATCACTGTATAGTCCTAACCTTCCTCTGCAGGGTCAGTAACAGGACAGGAACTGAGCGAGTTCAATCTGAGCCACAGCCTGTATTGATAATGAAGATGTCCCGTGCCACGGAGAGACCATCTCTGGTCTGGGTGTAGGCCTATCTTCATTCTCACCTAACATTTTTATTGATTGGCACATTGATTTATGGATAATAAATGAATTAATCACAAAGGCTCTACCCGAAGGCCATTTGTCTTTGGAATTAGTTTCTAATTGAATAAGCCCCTCCACATCAATTATCCTCATTGCTACCAAGAAGTTATTTTATACAACCCCTATTCATCCCTTAGACCATGGTTGACTTTTGAAAATTATATCTACGCTCATTTTAAATGTTACAATGAGTATATGTTTAAAAATCTAAACCAAGAACTGTTTTATATTGGACAGAATGTTCCTACCATTAGGAGTAAGGGTCAGGGCCAGAAACTTGCAGGACACAGAAGCCAGGTCACATGTTCATCCTAGGATGTCAAAAGCAAAACATAGTTAAAAGGAGATTAAGGCACAGTCCACATTCATTCATGAAGTTACTTTCATGAATATGAATTTAAAGTAATGTATTTACATACTTTTCTGACTTTGCTCCATATTTTAATGGCTTCCGACTTTTTGTCTGTATTTTCATGTCTACTGTAGTAGTCACATTTATCTAATTACATTACAAGAATATAACTGAATAAAAAACTATCTAAGGAAAAGGTCCTGGGACATTCCTAGCATCCATGGTTAAGAGCTCTTCAAGCAGACATGATACATTTTACCCTGCCTATCCAGGACCTGACAGCTTCATACAGTGTACTCATTGTGGGATTAACATCCCAACATCAGTAGCACTGGGTTGAGTACATTTCTTGACATTCTTACTTAGTTTGCAAATTGATTAGTTCATAAATCTCTAATAACAACACAACAATAGCTATCAATGATGAAAACTCAGTTATAAAAAAAACAATGTATTTTTCCACATGCTTTTTGTCATATCTCTAGCTTGAGTGCAAGTTCATGTCAACTGTCCTTACCCGTTTGTGCTCTAGACATGAAGAATGGGCACAAAACACAGTCCTTACTTATTGTGGACAATGGCAAGAACTCAGAGAACCCAGTGTAGCCTCAACCTTACCACACACTGGAACAAACACTGAGACAATTGAGAGATTTATTCCACTACCCCTGGTATTACTGGGTCACTTGGATGTACCTGCTTTAGCTTCATGTGTATTTCAGAGTCTATTAAGAATAACAAGACAACACTGAACTTCTATTCTCAAAATGCAAGAGGACCAGCCATGACTGTTAACCACAAGAAACAACTCCGAAAATTTATCCTTTAAGCTATTAGCATTAATAGTGTTAATAATTAGTGTTTGTTCTCATGTTATTATCATTGGATGAAATTGTAATCCCTTTTCTTTACTAACTTATTGTTGTACATTGATTCTTCATATTTTAAAATTACTCACAATAAAAAAAACATACCTCTTTAATGCGCCCCACAAAGTGTTCTGATTGTACTTTCTCATATTGATTTCCTGACCGCAAAATAATCAAAACCTGTGAAAAGCAAACTGAGACGAGATCCTTACCAAACACCAAATCTATTTATCACATTCATTCTGGAGTGGGCAGAAGTTATAATTGTTTTTAATCTGAGGGCTTCAGTGCTCCAGACCACCTGTGACTCACGCCAGCAGCAATATTGATCCAGAGTTCTGGTAAATTCAATTCTTATCCTCCAGCCTTGTTTACGAATTAACCCACTAGCTCCCTGTGAATAATCCGAAGTCTACAGACTACTATCCTCCCGCAAACTGAAATGAACTTGGGCTAGCTTTTCATGTCTAGGCCTCATGTGCTGTAGCAATACATATCTCCCTGATGACCCATAAGCATTCAAATGTGGACTGACCTATGTAAGAATGTAGACCAATTCTGTATTCACCATGGCTCCTTTGGTTCAATTATATTTAATAGAGTTTATGGATATTGGTACGTTCAATGAAAAGAAGGTATACTTTGACCAATGACCAATTTCTTTTTGAGTGCTGGGGATAGAACCAGGGACTTGTGGATATGCGGCAAGTGCTATACTGCTTAATGAGCTTCATCCCCATGTGGCTAGAAAGAGGTATGTACATTATGCATATTTCTTAGCTGAAAGACACCACCCCTTAACTATTATTTTCTTTTGATAGTAAAATAATTAGTGCTATCTTACTTTGAAAATTATTAGTAAGGATTCAGGCATGCATATAACGTGTTGGGGTCAAATCCATCCCCATCCCACACAGTCTTTTCTGCTCTTAATATCTTTTATCTCAGGGTGTGGTTGATACAATGAGGCAAGCACCCACTCGCCCATGTATTGATTTATATTTTCGATTGATCCTTCCACTCACTCTCAATAATTGTACTTCACACCTCTTTAGTCATAGAGGAAATACTTTTTTATTAAAATGTATTTTTGTATAATATATTTGTATTACAGTTTCCCCTCACCCACCCCCTATTTCACCCCTCCAAATCCACACCCATTTATTCATCTTACATTAGAATAGAAACAGGCATCTAAAATGAAGGGGAGGAGGAGAAGAAGAAGAAGTAAAAATGAGCAAAGCATTACAGGAAAAAAGAGCTCAAGAAAATCACAAGAAACATACTCAGACACTGAGACACTTACAATTAGAGACCAATATATATATAAAAAATATCTGTAGCGTGAGAAAAGTACCCAGACAAAGCACTGTGAGTCACAAAACCCTCCGGAAATGCCATCAAGTTCATTGCGTGTTGGCCATCAGGGCTGTGGAGCCTGCTCTTAAGGGTGGTTTATATGTCCAGTGAGACTCCATTGGAGAAAACTGGTTTTTCCTTTGACAGAGTTTATCAACTGGGGAAAGCTTCTGGATTATCAGTGTAGAATGGGGTTCAGTTCCCCTCTCAGTGCTGAGAGCACATCTGGCTTAGACCTGTGCAGGTCCAGTGCATGCTGCCCCAGGCTCTGTGAGTTCATAGGTACATTGGTCGTCTTGGGTCTAGAAGGCCGTGTTTCCTTGGTGTCGTCCATTCCAATTGGCTCTTGCCCTTTTTCCACCTCCTCTTCCAGAGGGTTCCTGGGCCCTGAGGGAGGGATTTGATGGAGACATCTCAGTTAGGACTGAGTGTTCCAAGGTTAGTGGGAATAGTTTTAGAAATTGCCTATATAAGCAAATGAGACATTAATACTCTAATTGGTTTCAATGTGCCAAACAAAGAGGCAACCACCACCATCTTTGATACATTGATAAGTAAGGGAACGAAGTGAAAAGGAGGTTTGAAAAGACGATACAGCGCTCTCACTGGCCTTGCCTCAATTTTTATCCATTGTTCGGATGTGTATTAGCTTCTCTAACCAAAATAAATACTATATGCATGCTGATTATGATTGATTATTCATTTGTCTATTCATATTCATAACTAGTACTCCATGTACTACTTTAAAAAAAAAAGATTTGTTTATTTATTATTTATCAGTACACTGTAGCTGTCCTCAGACACCAGAAGATCCCATTACAGATGGTTGTGAGCCACCATGTGGTTGTTGGGAATTGAACTCGGGACCTCTGGAAGTGCATGCAGTCAGTGCTCTTAACCACTGAGCCATCTCTCATTTTTTTTTTAAGTCATTAGCCAAAAAAAATAACACTCTTAGATATTATCTTTCTTTATTTCTTTGATTTTGTGGTACTGAGGATAGAGCCCAGGGCCTCACACATCCAAGACAAGGGCTCTACTACTGAACTATCAACTGTATCAGTCCCCGAGTCACCCTAAACTGGTTTCAATATTATGAACTTATGTTGATAGATTTTCTTCCTTTGTGACATTTTTATAATAGAATAATGCTTAAATATCAGTATTTACATTTGTTCATTGACTTTTTCTAATTTTAATATATGAAATTGTAACAATAATATCAAAGTCCATGAAGAACAAAATTAATGACAAAACTCTTGTATCTTTTCACCAACTTACTACAGGACTATCACCAAGAGAGGCAGTTACTCAAGTAACCCCTCTCTTTGGACTTTTGAGTCCAAGACATCTGGTATTTGATGTGTATAGATTGTAGGTAGTGGTAACTAGTTTGGTGACAAGAGCCTATCCCTGATCATGCTAAGCACATTGAATCTCTACATGTAGTGTCATCTAAAAAAAGACATTAAAAAAGTATTACTGTAATTGTTACTCACTGTAGCTGTGACCCTAACAGCACAAGCAACCTTAGAGCTTAGGTTGAGACAGGATCCACTCGTTGATCTGAAGTGGGCCTCTCTGAGAACAGACAAGAACAAAACGAGATGCCACTCACTCATCAACTTACCTACAAATTATCTAGTCATGTCTACTCACTCTTCAGAAACAGAATAGCAACGAATATTTTACTAAGTCAAAATTAGAACATTAGCCGTTAAGTCTATAGGCCATGTCATCCGAGAAAATATATTGGAGCTACTGATAAAAAAAAAACAAACCAATATTTCTACTGTACAGCAAAAATTACATTCATCCTTATTCTATACTTTGAATATCAGCACAATTCTTTTTTTTCCTTCTTTTCTTTTTTCTTTTTTTCGAAGCTGGGGACCGAACCCAGGGCCTTGCGCTTACTAGGCAAGTGCTCTACCACTGAGCTAAATCCCCAACCCAGGACAATTCTTATTTATATTTTTATTCATGTGAATCCATTAATACTATCCGCAAGGATACAATGCTGCCTCTATTCTCACATCTGTGAGGAGGACCACTGGTAAGATACAGGGTGGACTTCAGACATCCAGAACTGTAAACATGGTGGACATTATTGATACAAAATAGGTCGACTACCATACATTTCTACACGTGTTGATTAATTACCCTGCCATTTCCCTAATAACATGTAGGTGACTATGAGTCACAAAGGGTTAGGAACAAGATCCTTAAGTCATCCACAACCTCTTTCAACTATGTAGCCGTCCTTTTTACTTTGTTGTTCTCATGCTTATTTCGCAGTCAGCCACAGTTGGTTTTGACAGATTCTGCGTGATACTTTTACAACTTCCCAAACTAAGTTAGGGGATTTGACTCTACTTACATTAGTCTCTGTGTTCTCGGGAACAAGAATGTGAATATCACCTTGAAAGTATCTACGCTGACAGTACAGAGAAGAAAAATTATATTATAGCCATTTATTCTTTCACCCCCCTTCTATTTTATTAGTCTCTTTGGCAGGAACTAAATTCTCTTAGTTCGATTTACTTGAGAAAACAATAATAAATACTCGAGCACTGAACAAGACAAGGAATTGCCATTATTTTTAGTAAATAAATTGTCCTTAGCTAGCAATACCATTAAGCCATTCATTTCTCTTGTTGTTATTGTTTGTTTGATTTTATTTATTTTACTTATTTATTTCTAAACATAAATGGTTTCCATGCTTATTACTACTTCTCAATTATCATGATTCTCATGCTGAAAAATGCTGACCTGCTTTATATCTTGATTTATATATTTACATAAAGATTCTTTCATTGACCAACTTTGAAAGACAAAAGGAAAATTAAAAATTTTAATAGGTAACATACTTGGGCACAGCTCAGAGGTGTGTCTAGAATCAGAGCACGCACACTAGGCGCCTTAAGGTACGGAACTCAGACTTCCAGACCTGTTGTCGTGATCCATGGCTCATACCCAAAAAGATGTCATCACTGATCCAACCTTGGCTTCTTAGTATCTCTGATGAACGTTTCCACTGTTCCTTAGCTAACGTTTCATTCACTAATGAAAATTACATAATTATGAATCATGAAAAAGAGACCTTTAAGTATAATTTACATCTACATTCTGGCTCCTTTGCCTAAGGTTATTATGTCTCCTTAATTCAATCTTAATTTCAATAATATTGATTAGACAACCAAGCATTTCATGGCCATGTCAACTACGCACTGGACCATGGGTCTTTGGATACTATGCAATGTCTGTGTTAAAAGAGGGCAAAGAAGTAAAACCATGAACTTTGACTCATGTTGCTTACTATGATCCTGACACATATGAGGGACCATGAAGCTGGTGGTCAGTGAGGAAGGCAACTGTTCTGACAGTGCAAAACAGAACAGGATATGAAGAGGCTCTAACGGGCACTGGATCATTCATTTCATTAGTTCTTCAAGAATGGCTAACTCATTAAGAACTCAGTGGTATATTTGAAGGTTTGAGTCTCATGTTTGGTCTGGGTGTTTTTGTTAACGTTCTTGGTGTTTTACTTACATACACTACGATTTCTAATTTTGTGTTTTGTGGGCTTTCTGTGTCTGTATTTGTATCTGTATATGGATGTGCCTCACGTGCTTAACCTTTCTTTGTTTTTCTATGTTTGCACGTTTTATTCTATTTTGCTTGTCTGTTTTGCTATGATGGCAGTTATTTGCTTGTATATTTTCTAAAGGGACGAATAGAAAAAAAAGGGATAATGTTGGATGGATGTGAAGGAATGGAGGAGATGAAGGAGAGGAAACCTCGATCAGGTTACAATGTATGAAAAAAAAATTCAAAAAAGAAAGCATTAAGGTTGAAAATAAAAACGAAAAAGTAAGTTGTGATCGAAATGTGTTACACATTTTTTTTTTGATAAAACACAGGGTCATGGCTACAATTCTACTAAGAACACTGAACATAATTTTAATTTAATGGGGGCATTCTTCTCATGTCTGAAGGACTACTGTGTTTGGAAATATAGTGTTGGCAATCTTTCTGTAAATTATGATTGTAAAATTCCCACTAATTTATATTGTTTGGTATTTTATCAAATTGCAGACGTTGACTATTCTTAGTATCTGTCACTAAGATGATCTGTCACTAGGTATTTTACAATGTGGACCTCAACTCCCAGATGTCTAGTTATGATCCACAACTCACACAGCACTAGTAGTCATCACAGATCCAACATCAGCTGTCCTCTTCTCTCTTAATTTTCTATCTTTGTTGAGCATTGATCACTACTAAAATTGAAATAATTAGGAACACAGAAAGCTAAGAATAAGATCCTTCAGTATTCTTAAGAACTACTCAAGATACTGCCATGTTGAGCATCTACTTCATTATTAATGCTTAATTTAACTATTAAATACTATCTTAAGACACATTGCATCTCAGTCATTTGGCAATGGCTGCTCATCTCAAATGATAAGCAGTTTGTATCAACATAGGACCAGCATTCCTGGCCACCCCAAATTAACACAAACACACTGACCATACTCACACTGTATATATATTATGACCCTGAAGTGCTGATAGCAGGGCATGGGAGGAATGAAGAACATGCAAATCCCACTGATGGTATCCATCCCGAGAGTGCAAAGCAGATGAGATTATAAACATTGAAATCAGTTAACTCATCCCTAAGTTCTGTCCGTTTCTGTAGCATCTTTCTTCCTAGCTCTTGTCTAGGTCTCCTCTACACTTCTACATATTCTTGGTAAAACATATGGCCATGGTTCTGTTACACAAAGGGCATTATTGTTTATATGGCAACCTGAATAACTCTATTCAAAGGAACTTGATTTTAATTTGGCATATATAAGCATTACGATTGCTATGGAGCGTGTCCCTACCCAGTGAAAGCTTTACCAACTTCCCTTTTATTCATACTTCTGTCTAATTGGAGAAGGGGACTATCATAGGTATCTGGTGTCAGGATCATTGGTATAAGCTGCATGTCATGCTGCACATTCAAACTGCTACCAACAGTGGTCACTATGAACAAAAACAATCAGCCCTCCTCTTCTCTATTAATTATGAAATGTTGATTGAGCAATAGAATTCCAGTACTATTGAAATAATTATGGTTCACAAAAATCCAAGAACAAAATTCTTAGGTTACTTCAGACCTTTATAGAATCTTTTGTCCCCTTTAGCATTTCTTTAATTATACATTCTTTTTTTAAAGATTTATTTATTTACAGTACACTGTAGTTGTTTCCAGACACACCAGAAGAGGGCATTAGATCTCATTACAGATGAATGTGATCCACAATGTGGTTGCTGAGATTTGAACTCAGGGCCTCTGGAAGAGCAGTCGGTGCTCTTAACCACTGAGCCATCTCTCCAGCCCTAATTATACATTCTTAATTTTGCAAAAATACTGTTAAATATTTTATTATTATTAATTATTATTATTATTAAATATTTAAATATTTTATTTCACTCAGATAACATATTATATATGTTATATAATTATAATAATTAATTAATTATATATATAATATATATAATATATATATTATTATATAATATATTATATATTATATGTTATGTTATATATGGAAAATGTTAGTCCTCCAGGTTAACAACTAGGGTTATACCAATAAAATAAACTGTCTTTAGAAGTAACCTAAACTTAAACTTGAGTATTGGCTACACTCAGAAGATATAGATATATCTTAGGAATGGAAAACAGCAGGCTAGAAAGAACACATGAGTAAGGTTAAGAGTACATTCTAAATGACAAACCAGAAGACACTAAAAATGAATGGACATTCTGGTTTCCCTTATCCAGTGCTTTCTCCCTGTTTGCTTTTTTCTCTATCAGTCATCTAAGTATGCAATACACTACTGTGTATAATTTTTGAAAAACAAGTAAGTGTCCATTCTCTATCCGTGGCAAGATTATTGTCATTGGCTTTAGTTGCTGCGTCATCCAATGTCAGCAAGTTCAAATGTGCAACTCGGTTTGGTACATATTAGTAGAATGATGTCTTGATTCTAAATCAGCTTAACTATTTACTTTGTCCATATTTTATCTAAAAATGGACCATTGCTAACATCTGCCACTAAGGTCATAAGCATATTAGATCTTTTATGATGTGAACCTCAGACTTCCAGACAGGTACTCATGATCCATGACTCATACGCCACCCATGGTCATCACTGGTCCAACATCAGACCTCTCCTTTTCTATGAATATCTATATTGTTGTCAAGCAATTGATCAAGCAAACTATTAAGATGATCATTATCACAAAAATATCTTAAGGAAAATATAACTGAGTAGATGACCAACAGCTACAGAATCTGTTATCCTGTTAGTATCAGTTATATTCTATGTTCTCTATCAGGCAAAAAAAATCATGTTAAACATTCTATCTCACACAGACACTTTACTTACCACTTAGAGCAGTGGGTGTAGTCATTCAAAGTATGCAAAAAACCAAGGTGTGAACACTGACTACACAACTTTGTCCATCTTATGACTACAACGAACATAACAGGAATCTCGCCAATGAGGAAGAGTATATACCTCAGCTTAGGGGGATCCATTCTAAGTACAAAGCAGAGGAGACCATGAAAAAATATTCACTTTGTGCCAACTGTGAAATAACCCCTCCATATTACTCACTCCTCTCTAGATACAATACACTACTCTGTGTCCTTGTTATTTTTTAAAAAGGCCTACAGATAACATTGCCAAGAGTGGATATGGTATGACATACTCAGATATCAAGTACAAATGAATTATTGTTTGGTATATAGTTAGTTCTCTGATAAAAGTACATCTTGATTAAAAATGTTTTCAAATTTTTATATTTTTCTAATTTATCTAAATATAATTTATTCCTAGACCTGTAGTAACAATACACTATTCATGCAGCATCAGTGGCCATGACCACCTACTCCTCTACTGATTGATGAACAATTAACCACAAGTACTACTGAGATAATTATAAGTCACAAACATCCTTGAATAGATTCCAGCATTTCCAAATACCCTTTGCCATGATTAGAAACCTTTTCATGTTAAATATATAGAAGAAAATTTCTAAACATTATTCTTCACTCACATTCTACTTTAACTGTTTGTCAATGGCTGTCCTCGCAAATAGTAGTGTTGCTTTTTTTTTTTTTAAATCAATACATACACAGTCATTAAAAACAACATGAGCAAACACAGGACCATTGACTCTATTCCCACGGTTTCATAGTATGAACCCAACGAGCTGAATGGAGCTCACATCCAAGTGAGTATTTGTAAATGAACTTAGGGCAAGTCCATTCAGAGTGTATGAAGCAGCAGAGGATATAAAAGGACTGGCATTCTCATCACGTATTCCTGCTCGCTGCTTGCTTGTCTTTCTGCCCTCTTCTTATCACTCATCTACATAGGCACTGCACTACAATGTTCTTATTGAGAAAACCAATGCCCATTACTGTAACTCTAACAGGGACACTGCCGATACATTTAATTGATACGAGAGCCTCAGATATCACATCAGAGAAAGGATTATGTTTGGTGTATATTTTAATAATCTTGTGCAACTAGGTATTCAATAGAAAATGAGTTAGGGATTTATTTTATTGACATTTTACCTAACCGTAACTCATTCCTAATTTTCATCACCGAGGTCATGATTTTATAACAAGTATTTGATGATGCAGATCTCAGACTTCCAGACCTGCAGCCATCATCCACAAATCACGTGCTACCAGTGGTCAAGACTGACCACGAATCCTAGACTTCCTATTGCAAATAGTTATTGAAATGATTATACATCACAAAATAATGTAAGGAAAAGATTCCTCAGCATATATCAGACCTGTATAGAATCCTTTTCTCCTATTGACGATCTCTTACGTTACACATTTTCTATTTAGTAAAATTTTATGATAATGTTTATCTATATTTCATATTAACCTCTTAGCCATAACTACTCTTCCAGATGATAACTAGGGTTTCAAAAATACAGTGATCAGTCTTTAAAAGCAATGGCACACAAGACATGAACACTTAATACACTTATAAAAAATCTATAATACAAAGACAATGACCTCAAGACTGAGGAAGAACTTGAAATCACCTTGGAGGTATCTATTCTGAGAGTAAAGTGCAGAAAAAAAATGAAAAAAAGATTAACTTTCTCTTTACTCATCCATAATTTCCAGCTATCTACCTTGATCACTTCTACTCTATCCAATCCCTTGCTTGAGCTATCAATCCACTTGGATTGGCTCTTCCTGACACATCAAACCACTATGACTCTGACGTCACCATACATAGCCAATGATTTTCCATGGCTTATGGGGATTCCTTTGTCATCGTTTCTGTCTCAGATACTACCCGGTCAAGATGATTAGCACTCTTCCTATATGACTATGTCTTAGTAGACACGATTTCCAATTTTTTCTTTAATCTACATTAAAACTCCATGTTGAAAGTAGACTGTTCCTAACATCTCTCACCAGGATCCCAGCATGCAGTGCATAGATTATGATGTGGACCTCAGACTCCCAATGTTGTGTTCATCATGGATGTCTCAGAGGACTCCCAGATGTTTTATGGTCATCAATGATCCAACATCATCCCCCCAGGCAACTGTGTTGAATTTATTGAGCAGATGATCACTAGTAGTGCTAGTTAGATTTCCATTGAAAACTAACATTAACTACCAGATGCTTGAGTGTACTTTAAACTCTAGAGCATCTTTGGCAGTGGTCACTACCTCTGTCATTGCACAGTCTTCATAGGAATCAGTTCATGGAACAAATTGTTTTCCTATGTGTTCCTTATTGAACCACTGTCTACAGTTGCTCTCCCAAGATACTCAACTCATGCAGGAAGAGGGATTACATGCAAGAAAAAAAAATCGTACTGAAGAATATAAGATGAACTCACACTGTCGCAATTTGCTGACCCAAACCGGGAATCCCAAACCTCAAGACTGAGGAAGAACTTGGAAATCACCTTGGAGGTATCTATTCTGAGAGTAAAGTGCAGAAAAAAAATGAAAAAAAGATTAACTTTCTCTTTACTCATCCATAATTTACAGCTATCTGCCTTGATCACTTCTACTCTATCCATCCCTTGCTTGAGCTATCAATCCACTTGGATTGGCTCTTCCTGACACATCAAACCACTATGACTCTGACGTCACCATACATAGCCAATGATTTTTCATGGCTTATGGGGATTCCTCTGTCATCGTTTCTGACTCAGATACTACCCGGTCAAGATGATTAGCACTCTTCCTATATGACTATGTCTTAGTAGACACGATTTCCAATTTATTCTTTAATCTACATTAAAACTCCATGTAGAAAGTAGACTGTTCCTAACATCTCTCACCAGGATCCCAGCATGCAGTGCATAGATTATGATGTGGACCTCAGACTCCCAATGTTGTGTTCATCATGGATGTCTCAGAGGACTCCCAGATGTTTTATGGTCATCAATGATCCAACATCATCCCCCCAGGCAACTGTGTTGAATTTATTGAGCAGATGATCACTAGTAGGGCTAGTTAGATTTCCATTGAAAACTAACATTAACTACCAGATGCTTGAGTGTACTTTAAACTCTAGAGCATCTTTGGCAGTGGTCACTACCTCTGTCATTGCACAGTCTTCATAGGAATCAGTTCATGGAACAAATTGTTTTCCTATGCGTTCCTTATTGAACCACTGTCTACAGTTGCTCTCCCAAGATACTCAACTCATGCAGGAAGAGGGATTACATGCAAGAAAAAAAAATCGTACTGAAGAATGTAAGATGAACTCACACTGTCGCAATTTGCTGACCCAAACCGGGAATCCCAAACCTCAAGACTGAGGAAGAACTTGGAAATCACCTTGGAGGTATCTATTCTGAGAGTAAAGTGCAGAAAAAAAATGAAAAAAAGATTAACTTTCTCTTTACTCATCCATAATTTCCAGCTATCTACCTTGATCACTTCTACTCTATCCAATCCCTTGCTTGAGCTATCAATCCACTTGGATTGGCTCTTCCTGACACATCAAACCACTATGACTCTGACGTCACCATACATAGCCAATGATTTTCCATGGCTTATGGGGATTCCTTTGTCATCGTTTCTGTCTCAGATACTACCCGGTCAAGATGATTAGCACTCTTCCTATATGATTATGTCTTAGTATTAGACACGATTTCCAATTTTTTTCTTTAATCTACATTAAAACTCCATGTTGAATGTAGACTGTTCCTAACATCTCTTACCAGGATCCCAGCATGCAGTGCATAGATTATGATGTGGACCTCAGACTCCCAATGTTGTGTTCATCATGGATGTCTCAGAGGACTCCCAGATGTTTTATGGTCATCAATGATCCAACATCATCCCCCCAGGCAACTGTGTTGAATTTATTGAGCAGATGATCACTAGTAGTGCTAGTTAGATTTCCATTGAAAACTAACATTAACTACCAGATGCTTGAGTGTACTTTAAACTCTAGAGCATCTTTGGCAGTGGTCACTACCTCTGTCATTGCACAGTCTTCATAGGAATCAGTTCATGGAACAAATTGTTTTCCTATGTGTTCCTTATTGAACCACTGTCTACAGTTGCTCTCCCAAGATAATCAACTCATAGGGGAATAGGGATTACATGCAAGAAAAAAAATCGTACTGAAGAATATAAGATGAACTCACACTCTCGCAATTTGCTGACCCAAACCGGGAATCCCAAACCTCAAGACTGAGGAAGAACTTGGAAATCACCTTGGAGGTATCTATTCTGAGAGTAAAATGCAGAAAAAAAATGACAAAAAGATTAACTTTCTCTTTACTCATCCATAATTTCCAGCTATCTGCCTTGATCACTTCTACTCTATCCAATCCCTTGCTTGAGCTATCAATCCACTTGGATTGGCTCTTCCTGACACATCAAACCACTATGACTCTGACGTCACCATACATAGCCAATGATTTTCCATGGCTTATGGGGATTCCTCTGTCATCGTTTCTGTCTCAGATACTACCCGGTCAAGATGATTAGCACTCTTCCTATATGACTATGTCTTAGTAGACACGATTTCCAATTTTTTCTTTAATCTACATTAAAACTCCATGTTGAAAGTAGACTGTTCCTAACATCTCTCACCAGGATCCCAGCATGCAGTGCATAGATTATGATGTGGACCTCAGACTCGCAATGTTGTGTTCATCATGGATGTCTCAGAGGACTCCCAGATGTTTTATGGTCATCAATGATCCAACATCATCCCCCCAGTCAACTGTGTTGCATTTATTGAGCAGATGATCACTAGTAGTGCTGGTTAGATTTCCATTGAAAACTAACATTAACTATGAGATGCTTGAGTGTACTTTAAACTCTAGCACTACCTCTGTCATTGCACTGTCTTCATAGGAATCAGTACATGGAACATATGTTTTTTCCTATGCGTTCCTTATTGAACCACTGTCTACAGTTGCTCTCCCAAGATAATCAACTCAAAGGGGAATAGGGATTACATGCAAGAAAAAAAATCGTACTGAAGAATATAAGATGAACTCACACTCTCGCAATTTGCTGACCCAAACCGGGAATCCCAAACCTCAAGACTGAGGAAGAACTTGGAAATCACCTTGGAGGTATCTATTCTGAGAGTAAAGTGCAGAAAAAAAATGACAAAAAGATTAATTTTCTCTTTACTCATCCATAATTTCCAGCTATCTACCTTGATCACTTCTACTCTATCCAATCCCTTGCTTGAGCTATCAATCCACTTGGATTGGCTCTTCCTGACACATCAAACCACTATGACTCTGACGTCACCATACATAGCCAATGATTTTCCATGGCTTATGGGGATTCCTTTGTCATCGTTTCTGTCTCAGATACTACCCGGTCAAGATGATTAGCACTCTTCCTATATGACTATGTCTTAGTAGACACGATTTCCAATTTTTTCTTTAATCTACATTAAAACTCCATGTTGAAAGTAGACTGTTCCTAACATCTCTCACCAGGATCCCAGCATGCAGTGCATAGATTATGATGTGGACCTCAGACTCCCAATGTTGTGTTCATCATGGATGTCTCAGAGGACTCCCAGATGTTTTATGGTCATCAATGATCCAACATCATCCCCCCAGGCAACTGTGTTGAATTTATTGAGCAGATGATCACTAGTAGTGCTAGTTAGATTTCCATTGAAAACTAACATTAACTACCAGATGCTTGAGTGTACTTTAAACTCTAGAGCATCTTTGGCAGTGGTCACTACCTCTGTCATTGCACAGTCTTCATAGGAATCAGTTCATGGAACAAATTGTTTTCCTATGCGTTCCTTATTGAACCACTGTCTACAGTTGCTCTCCCAAGATACTCAACTCATGCAGGAAGAGGGATTACATGCAAGAAAAAAAATCGTACTGAAGAATATAGGGTGAACTCACACTCTCGCAATTTGCTGACCCAAACAGGGAATCCCAAACCTCAAGACTGAGGAAGAACTTAGAAATCACCTTGGAGGTATCTATTCTGAGAGTAAAATGCAGATAAAAAAATGAAAAAAAGATTAACTTTCTCTTTACTCATCCATAATTTACAGCTATCTGCCTTGATCACTTCTACTCTATCCAATCCCTTGCTTGAGCTATCAATCCACTTGGATTGGCTCTTCCTGACACATCAAACCACTATGACTCTGACGTCACCATACATAGCCAATGATTTTCCATGGCTTATGGGGATTCCTCTGTCATCGTTTCTGACTCAGATACTACCCGGTCAAGATTATTAGCACTCTTATATGGGATTATTTCTTATTACACACGATTTCCAAATTTTAATTAATCTACATTAAAACTCCATGTAGAAAGTAGACTGTTCCTAACATCTCTTACCAGGATCCCAGCATGCAGTGCATAGATTATGATGTGGACCTCAGACTCGCAATGTTCATCATGGATGTCTCAGAGGACTCACAGATGTTTTATGGTCATCAATGATCCAACATCATCCCCCCAGTCAACTGTGTTGCATTTATTGAGCAGATGATCACTAGTAGTGCTGGTTAGATTTCCATTGAAAACTAACATTAACTATGAGATGCTTGAGTGTACTTTAAACTCTAGCACTACCTCTGTCATTGCACTGTCTTCATAGGAATCAGTACATGGAACATATGTTTTTTCCTATGCGTTTCTTATTGAACCACTGTCTACAGTTGCTCTCCCAAGATAATCAACTCAAAGGGGAATAGGGATTACATGCAAGAAAAAAAATCGTACTGAAGAATATAAGATGAACTCACACTCTCGCAATTTGCTGACCCAAACCGGGAATCCCAAACCTCAAGACTGAGGAAGAACTTGGAAATCACCTTGTAGGTATCTATTCTGAGAGTAAAGTGCAGAAAAAAATGACAAAAAGATTAATTTTCTCTTTACTCATCCATAATTTCCAGCTATCTACCTTGATCACTTCTACTCTATCCAATCCCTTGCTTAAGCTATCAATCCACTTGGATTGGCTCTTCCTGACACATCAAACCACTATGACTCTGACGTCACCATACATAGCCAATGATTTTCCATGGCTTATGGGGATTCCTTTGTCATCGTTTCTGTCTCAGATACTA